>NW_008240122.1:4941627-4979933 GCF_000691975.1 Corvus brachyrhynchos
CACAGAGCTCCTTGGATACTGAAAAAAGATTTGGTAGAACACGAAGTGGTATGCAGAGGAGGGAGAGAAGGTATGGGGTGAGCTCAGTCCATGACATGGATGCGGTATCCAGCAGGACAGTAGGCAGCCGTTCTCTGCGACAGCGTCTCCAAGATACTGTTGGGCTGTGCTTTCCCATGAGAACTTACAGCAAACAGTCCAAACCTCTATTTTCTAACAAAAGAAAGATCCATCTCTCTGAACTAATGCTTGAGAAATGCCCTTTCCCTGCAGGCTCAGATCTGGCTCAGAAGTGGCATCTGATTAAACAACACACAGCGCCTGTGAGCCCTCATTCAACTTTCTTTGACACGTTTGATCCTTCCTTGGTTTCCACAGAAGATGAAGAAGACAGGCTGAGAGAGAGACGTAGGCTTAGTATTGAAGAAGGGGTTGACCCCCCTCCCAATGCCCAAATACACACTTTTGAAGCTACAGCACAGGTAAATCCATTGTATAAACTGGGACCAAAGTTAGCCCCTGGTATGACTGAGCTGACTGGGGACAAAACCGTAACACCTCCAGGGAGCTGCGACTCCGAAGAGGACACAACAACGCTTTGCCTGCAGTCACGCCGGCAGAAGCAGCGTCAGATGTCGGGAGAGAGCCACGGCCATATCAGCAGGCAGGGGGCTTGGAAAGTGCATACTCAGATCGATTACATCCACTGCCTCGTGCCAGACTTGCTCCAGATCACAGGGAACCCGTGCTACTGGGGCGTCATGGACCGCTACGAAGCAGAAGCACTTCTGGAGGGTAAGCCCGAAGGCACTTTTTTGCTCAGGGATTCTGCGCAGGAGGACTACCTCTTCTCAGTGAGCTTCCGCCGCTACAACCGCTCGCTGCACGCACGCATTGAGCAGTGGAACCACAACTTCAGCTTTGATGCCCATGACCCCTGTGTGTTTCACTCCTCCACCGTTACAGGGCTCCTGGAACACTACAAAGACCCCAGCTCTTGCATGTTCTTTGAACCATTGCTTACTGTATCTCTGAACAGGACCTTCCCCTTTAGTCTGCAGTATATCTGCCGGGCAGTAATCTGCAGGTGCACTACGTATGATGGAATTGATGACCTTCCTCTACCCTCCATGTTGCAAGACTTTCTAAAGGAGTATCACTATAAACAAAAAGTCAGGGTGCGATGGCTGGAGCGGGAACCTATTAAAACAAAGTAAATGGAAATCAAAATAAGCTTCTGGAACATGCTTTTTTTTGTGTATTACAGTTTAACTGCAGCAAGCGCACCGACGATGTCTGGCTTTTCTGCAATGTCCTATTTAAGCTGAGTGTTAGTATCCTGTCAGATGCTGCCTGCTGTTAATCAAACTAAGTTGTGATGCCTCTTGGAAACAATAAGCAGACACAATTCTGCACGTTTTTCATTAAGGCCTAATGAAAATATTTTTGCTAATTTCTAAATACTTTGTTTCCCTTTTATAGCTGTAGTAATTGGATGAAGAAACTATGAGGCATTTCCCATGGGGCATTCATGTAATGCTAATAAAGAAAGGCTTTATCAGAAGAGCATTTTTGCTAATATTTGAAGTATTTTTTTAAAATTCTCTTCTTGAAAACTTTCCTCTACTCAAAGTAATAATTTAGCTCACAAACAGGTTTCCAAATACTAGGGAATATTTTCTTTTAATGAAGAGCAATTCATTAGAAGCAGTCCATTAAGAGTTAATGGTGCTTTGATGCTAACAGATGAATCATGCTTTTCACAGTGTATAAGGTTTCCTAACCATTAAGACTTGAATATGCCTGCTCAGTACTGTAATTCTGTTACAAACACTTGGAGATTTAAGTGGCATTGTTAGCAAAAGTAATACTGTCTGAGACAATTAAAAATACCTTCCAGTGTGAATTGCTGCTTCTGTGGCAGGACACAGAATTAGATTATTGCCACGAAACATAAGGTTGTGGGTTTTTCCAAAACAGATTTTGGTGGCCTGACTGCTAGTAACTTACAATGGAAGGTAATAGTAGCAAGAAAAAAAATGTTTAATTATTTAAAAGTTGTCTGATATTTTCATGGGGAACATGACATGTGGTTGAATTATTATAATCAGAGTACAAAATCTGACATATACAAAACAAATGTCAGGTTTCAAAGGTACTGTTACACTTTATTTGTAAATACCTTGCCATCTGCGCTTTTAAAAATGTTTTTAAGTAATATGCACTGATGATAGTTTCAACAGATTATTTAGAAACAAGATTCTAACTTCTGTTTGCTTATTTAATTGGAGATGGAACTTAAAGTAGTTCTGTCTTAGATATTTTGCACTAAAATTTTGTTGGAATGCCCTGACCCCTGTTTAATGTTTTGTACCGATTCTGAGTGCTCCCTAGTTTCTTTACCAGCTGCTACAGTGTGTTATTTCTTACTTCTCGACGGCAGTGACCTGTGCGAGGTAGGAAACATTTTGGCTGCAAGTACAATAAACGTTATTCTTGTATGCTACACTAACCCTTCTATTGATGTATTTTTCTGCTTGCTGTGCCTTGTTCTGGCTTTTTGTGCTAATAAAGTACAGTATGTTCAGTGTTATACTTGTATATCTGCTCTGTTTTTATATATTTACATAACTTGTAGCAGTTAATTGAATTTTTAATAGGCTTTTCTTAGTATTTAGGATAGGTAATGCACAAGTACTGTGCAGTTGAGTATTAGTTGGTCAGCACACCATATTCCTGGTTTTTGTTACAGCAACTTGACAGTGTACACCATTGAATAATGTTTCTGTAGTCACTGCAAAGTAATGGACTTGTCTGCAGGCATAGAGCATTTTACAGGTTTTTGTAATGCAAAGGATAAACGTTAAGCAAAAAGTGTTCTAAAGTATTATTTATCCCCTGTAATGGTTGCTGAAGGTGTTTCAGCTTGTTATATAGGTAACTGCTAAGGTTAATATTTTGATACTCCCCACTGAGCAAGGAATGCTTATTCCTGTAAATTGACAGTACAGCAGCGACATTTGTTCACTTTTAGGCTATTTTAATAAATAGACGTACACACAAGCTGGCCAAATGTCCTGTTTTTACCAAAGAATACTGTCAATTTATGTTGGGGTATTTTTTTAGTTAAAAAAAAACAAACTCAAGAGTGGAGAGGTGCAATTTTTGTTCTATCAAATATTTATCCCAAGCTGTGATAAACCAAAGTATTTGACAACTTCATCTGAACCTAAGTAATGTACATTTATGTTGGTAGAGCCTAAAGCTTTTTACATCAATGGTGTCGTCATTATTCCTGAATTCACAATGCACCTGAAGAGGAATGATTTAAGTAATTTTGTAATGACTGGAACAGCACTACATAAAAGCTCGTACTGCGAGGGGTTAATCTGAAGCACCCAGAAAGCACTTTAAAACATGTGTTTATATGCTTGTGGAAAGTTTGTGATCCCGTTATGCATTCTTTGTAGTAGATTATCTTCTTTCATGTGTTAAAAGACTTCAACTGTTAAAATGGAACTTTGTTTAGAATATGTAAATACTAAGTTTATGTAATTATGTGTACAACTGTGCTAATGGTCCCTTTAAGTTTTGAATTGTGTGTGTGTCATTGGATATGCAACTCTTGGTTTAAAAATCTGCTCTAAGCATAAAAAGAGGAAAAAGTCACCAGCATGAAATTGCACCTAAGTGTACCTTCACTGTGTTGTTCTCGCTGTTCCCTCAGTCAGATCTGAATGCCAGACGAGTTTACTAAATTCTTGCTTTCAATATTAGTGTCATACAGTCAGCCTGCAACCAAGCTTTGTCCCAGTCTAGGGACCTGTTTTTCATTTACACCCGTTACAGTTGCTTGTCATGAACTAGCTGTGACATTGTCAATGTGGTCAGGAATACACATTCATCTAATTTTTTATCATGTGGTGGAATCTTTGGGAAAAAAAAAATAAAAACCCCAAACCCTTATCACAGAAAGTTTGCTCTTGCATTTGTGTACATAATCTTTATGGAGAGATTTCCTCCCTTAAAACACACAAAAAAGGAATGATCTATTTCTCTACAACTTCTTTTAAAGCTCTGCTTCACTGAAATATACAGAATAATTTGCTAGTGTGGTTATGCTAAAATGAATCACTTTTTAAATTATGGTGGACTTGAGTGTTGGCTACTCCAGTTGCGGTGTATTTCTTAATGAATATATTTTCAGTTCTAAAGGCATTAAAATGCTAGTATGTGGAGAACACAAATAGTTGATTTCTGGTTTGTGTTCCACATTCTGGTTTTGTTTAGAAAATCTTACACATGTCTTAAAGAGGTGCACAAACCACAGATTTGGTTTTTTGAATTTAACAGTAGGATTCAATGTAAAAAGGTACACTTGTATTATTCCAGTCTAATTTGGTTATGTGACAGATGAGTTTTTGAGCCTCGGTCTTGTCAAGTGTTCTTTTGAGGTGATTCTCATTTCTGCAGAAAGAGCTATAGAAAGGGCTTACTCCATAGGAGGGTTCTGTGAGGAATCTCAAGATATTGTATATCCCCTGGAATTGGAGAAAGGAAAATATACTATATTTTAGTATACAGGAGGGTCTCTGAGTTTAGGATCTTTTATCAACTTTATCGGGTCTATGGTGTTTAACAATTTTAAAGGCGTAACTCTTGAAAATACTCATAAGGCAAATAGACACTTGTCTGTAATTTACTTGTCAGAATGGAACTTCTGAAGAAAATAAGTTACCAATTCATGTTTTGGATTTATGTACTTTTAGTGTGCATTTGAAGACTTGCTGCTTACAAAATGATAGCCCTTAACTCTGAAGCACAGAATTGTGAAAGGATGTGTCTGTGTATCTGTGGTGTTTGACAGTATGAAGTCAAGCCTTACAGAAGTCATTCAGATCCTTAGGTCCATATTTAACTTTAAGGTTCTGCACTACTTAGAAACAAGCAAAGATTCTGGATGTCTGTGATAAAAAACCTGATTGCTTCAGTGTCCGTGTGCAAGCCAAAATGTTTGCAGAATGCTTTAAAGCTTGTCTCTGCTGCAGAGCTGCATGTAAGACAGAAGTTGTCATTGTCAGAAGTTGCTGAATACCAGCGAGATGTCTCTGCAGGGATTATGGTTCTTTTTTTCAAAGCTATCTTGAAATACAGTATTTAATGGAAAAATATGAACTGAATCTTAGTTGATTCTTTCTAAAATAGCATTTCTCCATTTAAGACTTTTAGAATTCACATTTAAAGTTATTGAAAGCGCTTTTTGAGCCTCATTTTCCTAAACTGTTGTTGTGAAGTGAGCATGGATGTGCCTAACCTTAGTCTGCAAGTATCTGGCACATGTATATTTATATGTTAATAAGATGCTTCCAAGCATGTTTACATTCATGGTCTTTTTTGAAGCTACTGAAGTACACCAATATGGTGAGCATTAATGTATTGGAATTCTAAAAATTCTCTCTCCGTTTTCTGTCTGTGCATGGCATGCTTTGCAGTTAAAAAGACTATTTTATTTGTGTCTTCACCTGCACTTATGTATTATGACCAGTTGATGGGTATGTTTTTTCCTGCTATTGTCACACTTGCCTAAACAGTTGCCTTCGGACTGTGACCAAAAGAGATTTTTCATACCTGTTTATTTTTAAATAGAAATCCAATCAGTTGGCTTTAAAAGTATTAATTCCTGTGGAGCGTCATCTAACACTGCTAATTGCTCTCCCTTTTTGCAGTATTAATGTACAGAGAATCATTTAGCTTGACCATGAGTTGTATCTGCTGAATGTAGTTGACTTAAAATGTCTGAATTTTAAGCACGTTTTTTTATTGAAAGTGCTCATGATGAGGGCTTTGAAAAGAAAAAGGTTTGATGTTTTTATGTCAAGATACCTAAAGTGAATGTTTTGCAATGAGATAAGGATCTCTTGAAGATGCTTTTTAGAAGTTTTCCCCTGTCACTGTGTCTTAAATCAAGACTCTTTAAAAAAGAAAAAAACAAAACCCAAACAATCTCTTGATGACTAAAACCTTACAATCATTTAAAAACTGAAAAGAAATCTGGTGCTTTTACTTAATTTGCTTGCATGTTGCCAGACTGATTTAAGAATAGTTGCTTCAAGAAGCAAATTAAATCTGTTATTTCAATGAAGCATTGCCATTTATTATTTTATAAAATATTCCATTTACAAAAACTGTCTACCAACAGGATGTTAACCTGATACTGTATTTATTGTTATCAAGGTAACTATTGTGTGTATGCTTTTCGAGCTGAGTAAGTGTTCACTTTGTAAATTTGCATTAAGGCTACAGCTGTTACCAGCGAGGTTCCCTAGGGCCAACACAATGAATTTATGAGCTGAAGCTCCTGGTGCTTGACCCTTTTGTGTCTTCAGTAGGAAAAAAAAGTGTGTAGCTCTGTGCGATACAGCTCGTGTTACAAATTTCCATGTTAAGCACACCGCTACGCTGACAAGCAGAAACATATCTGAACTTGCTTGTCTGGAGTAAAGCAACCTCTCTGACTTCTCAGCAGGAGCTGTAACTTGGTGGCACGTTGGCAAAGAGGAAGCAGAAGTAGGTTTTGCTCTTCACTGAGCTGCTGTTAAACTGAACACGGGGTGTGCTTCCTGTGCGATAAGGTATCTGAACTCCTTAGAGCCCTGAGAATTTTAATGGTGTTTGGAAGATGCAGAAGCACTTGGCTGCTTTGTCACTTCTTGCTTTTCGTACTTGTAGTTTTGCAAAAGCTTGAAGAGGTATATTTACTAAAATTGAACCTATGTAGTTACCAACTGTAGAAGCACTGCTTTGTAACATCTTTACAGAGACAGCAAATTCCTACACAATTATGTTTCAACTGTTTTGGGGAAATGAATAATGACACTGTGGGCACAAATTAATTCAGATTGCACTATAAACTTTCTTACCAGAAGCCTTCATTCTTACAAAGAACTATGCGATCCCTGCACAGAAACTGTAGCTTTGGTGGTGCGCTCTTTGGTAGATGTCCAAAACAGCAGCATCCGGACGGTCCCTGGACCTTTTCTGACATTCCAGCTGACGGGGCCTGGCAGGCCCGCTGGGCACTCGAGGAGTTGGCTGGCAAGCACGCCATGCCAAGCGTCACCCGATGCCAGCACCCTGTATAACTGTGCTGCTTTAGGTCTCCCCAGCTTAGGTGGTTTTTAACCCGCTGCAGCTTAAGTGTTTCTCCACCCTGCCTAATTCGTCTTTGTTATTTGGTTGCCAAACTGTCTTGCATCTTAATAGAGTAAGAAAATCATGTGATTTATGGCTACCCAACCAGTGTATGAAGTAATAGATGGCTCTGTCTTAATAAACGGGGTGTAAACTGCCATATTGTTTTCTTTTTATATTTGTTTTGGGAGCAAAAAGTTGTGGGTTCAATGAGTTTATTTTAAGTCCCTACTGTAAATGCATAGTTTTACAAATATTTAGTTGCACGTGTCAAAAATGAGAAGTAGTTAAATCAAAGTAATCAGTAACTGATGTTTGTTAGAGTCCATTTCTGTTTCATCTAAAATGCTTGAGTGAAGAGATCCACAGACTGATAGTTACTGTCTTCAGAAGCTTTATCGCTCTCTGAAGTTTAGCGAGTTTTCACTTAAATCTCAAGTGTTTTTCTCTCTAGCTGTGGGCTAAGGACATATTTTTGTGACATAAACATGTCTTCTAGAACACAGCCCCCATGGGCACAAACTAAGGAACAGATGTCAATGTCATCCTGTGAGCTTGGAAGGGTTTCTCCTCTGTGCCTGATGGGAGCTGCTCCGAAAGCAAATTAGTGCAAACCCTAAAGCTAATTATGAAAAGTGAGCAAAATGCTGCTGGTGAGGAGTTGGAGCAGGGCACAGCAACAGCCGTGTGACAAGCTGAAGAAGTGTCGTGGGCTGCTCTGTAGAACTATTTTGGGCTTCTTAATTTGTTAATTATATATTTTCTAGACCACTGCTCCTAAAAATACATTTAGTCTAGGCTCCATTGGAGTATTTATATCTCATCATTGGTGAACTAATAGAAAACTGAAACCCTGAAAACAAACCAAGTGGTTTTGGCTGTTTTATATGGAGATTGCCCTTGCAGTTTTTAGCTTCGTTGGAACATTCGGAAGCCTATGTGTCTTAAACTCACCTGAAATAACTCACCTGAAATAAATCCATAATTGATTAAGAAATGAAAGTTATGGAAATTGATTTGCCTGTTGTAGTGGTGGGTTTGAAATATTAGGCTCTAATTCTGTAAAACTTACGGCAGATATCCTAATATTATATTAAGTATTTTATGTGTTTAGCTAAGGAAAATGCAGGCACAACAATACTTAAAAAGGGTTTCAAAACACCAGGTGATCTGAAGCTAAAATTCCTAAATTAGAATCAGTATCTTCTGCATCACTTTCCTAGGGAAGGAAATGTTAGGAGTCTCTTAGAAAGCTGTTGTGTTGTGACTTGGCAGGTATCTAGAATAGAACGTGTCAGTATATAGAATTAAGTGTAGGAGAGGCTCTGGAAAGAACGTGTCTGTTACACTAGCACAAGTTGTGCAGAGGAGAACACATACCTGCAGGGTTTCTCTTGGGCTTCTAAGTGTCTGGTAAGCATTTATTTGGTTACCTAGGTCGAATGCAAGAGCTCCAAGCACAGCACAGATTGCTGAAGTGACGTTGCTGCCGCCGAACACAGAGGACCTGGACAAACGAATCCATAAGAAAGGTTTGTGTTGTCACTTCACCTCTGAAGCATCTGGTGGTGTGAGGAGTGTTAGTGTGGTCTCACATCTGAGCTTCCCAACAACCAATAGCTTGGGTGTGGATGAAATTATGTTGGCATGACTTGCTTGTGAGACTGTTTTCACTCTCCCGTCAGGTGTCCTGGGGTATCTGGGAAGTCAAGGCTGTAAACCTTCAGTAGGGGTTCCACAGCCTCTCCTAAAAAGTTAGCAAATGAATAAAAATTGCCATTTATATGGTTTCTAATCTTCAGAAGAACATTAGTTTTATATCTCACCTGTTACCTTAGTAAGAATACATAAATTCATCTTAATTTCGAGTGGGACAAAGACTTCCCAAGGTCACAACGAGCTGCTTGGAATCAGGCTTGCTGGCCATGGGGTAAGTGGGATGTGTTGCTGCTCGGGTTTCCCTTTTGTGGAAGAAGAATGATGATACTTGATTCATCTGTGAAACACTTAGTGCTCTGGTGAGGAGCAGCAGGTGTGTGACACTCTCCCTTCGGCGAGCGGTAGACCTGAGGTAGGTGTGTGTCCACCCTCAGCATTTGCACTTTGTTGTTTTTGCTCAGGGATGACCGACATGACGTACAGGATACAGAGGTACACAGTGGCACAGCACTGAGTGCCCTGTATGGCCTAATGCAGCCTTTGCCAAGGATAGTTTGGGTTTTCCCACATAAAGTGGTGTTTGCTCCTTAGAAGTGCTGTTGTGGAGACGCTGGCTTTTGCCTCCTCGCTTTTGTCATTCTATGTTTTGTGTCCCGTCTGATAAGGCTGCTAAACCCGCAAGCAGTGCGAGAGGAGCGTTTCCTGGCGTGAGCTGAGGAATTGCTGAGATTGTTATCATTCTGTACTACAGGAGCGCCCTGTTTTATTTATACACCGTTTGTCTTCAGTTTCATTATGTGCCAAGAGGAAGAAAAAAGGCAGACTTTCCCTTCAAGTGGTTGCTTGTATAACCATTCATACTATGGGCGTGCGGACGCCTTGGTACTCCAGCCAAATACTTTTCTGCCCTAGCAGTGCTCGTGAGGGTGCTCTCCTTCCCTCCACCCCCAGCCTGGCCCACGTGTTGTGCACTCATGGTTGAAGGACACTTTCATCCTTGTTCTTCTAAATGTCCAGTTGAGCCAGAGCTATCCAGCTTTTCTTTTAAACTGCAGATTTGCTTTCCTGACTTTGTGGGTATGGCTTTGCATAAAGGCTGTGGCTTTAAACTGTTCCAGATGTGGTGGAGCCAATGCTGACCATCAGATAAGTGCTGCCAGTGTTTATGCTGTTCAGGAAAAAGCCAGTGGGAAACATTCTGTGAGGAGGGTTTTAACTCAAGTGTTTGCAAGAAACAGCAACAGCTTCAGCTTTTTTTTTTTTTTTTGACGATTTTTGTTTCATCTTGACTCCATACTTCAAGAAGTCTTAATCTATGTGCTGGGTCACCTCAACTAGATTTTTGTTTGCACGTTTGTTTGTTTGTTTTGTTACATCGGCGGGTAAAGGAAAAGAAGGGAAAAAGTGCTTGTAAATAGTTTCAGCACAAACTTCAAAAGAGCTATTTCCAAGACTGGTATCTGCGTCACTTTAGGACCTCCTTAAATTCTCAGGTGTCTGGTATGTCTGGCTGGAACATTAAGACTGGCACCAGCTCCCAAGATACAGTTGCCCAGAGAAGTTGAGCACTACTTGGCTGCAGCCCTTGGTAGATGCCTCGGAAGTCACTTTCCAGCAGGTCATCACTTGCTGCACTATGTGCTTCGAAGGCACTGGTGCCCTCCAGAGCTTGCCCTGAGTCCTGCTTTCTGGCAGTTTAGACTTTTTCTCAAAGGTTCCATTTCTGATCCTTGTGCTCCTCCCAGGACCAGTGACACCTCGTGAAGCAGCCTGAGATGGTCTGAGGCTCTGAATGTGGCTCAATCTTCCTTTGCTTCTTTGGGGCTACCTATTGTAGGTGGAAAGAGAGGGGGTTAGGCACAAGAGTTGATCCCCATTTCAGACCGGGCAGAGAATGGATCTAGTGGCCAACCCTGCTTTCCATGCCCTGTGGTTGGAGAGCTTTTACTATTCTCCTTTAGCCAGAAGTGTTGGGTTCACAGGAGAGAATCTGGCTTGGCTCCTGCCTGAGTAAGCCTACAAACCAAATCCCTCCATCCTAACAGGGCCAGTTCTGGCATCCCACTTGTCATGTACAAGGTAAGAGATTGTGCTCATCTGCCTTGGTTAATGGAACAGGGCTCTCCTCAGGCTGCCTTTTCCTGGAGTACAGAGATAATGTCTGCACCCATATCATGAGCAATTTGCATTCTGAGCAGTGAGCTGCCTTCAGTTTTGTGTAAGGAGAATTTCTGCAGTATAATTGCCCCCTTCAGGTTGTTCCAAAGGGCTCCTCTTGGTTTTCTCAAGACACTGTCTAGTCTTACCCTGTCCACTTTAACTTGAGTCGGTAACAGCTTATAATTTGTTGTGGTACAGCGAGTTTTGCCAAAAATAACGAAGCAATTAACAATCAATTAGACACTGATAAACACTATGCTTCAGACTTGCTCACAGTCTTTTAAATCAGCATCTCCACTCAAAGCTCTATTCGTAGCCCTTAGTCATATGGTCCTCAGTGTTAAATCATGACTTAGCTTTCCTGTTGGGAGATACCCTAATTAACAGCAGCAATGAATGCTTAAGCCAAGTAATCAGATTCTCTCCTTCAAGTTTAGTCATCACTTCTCTGTAGGGACATGTTCTTCCCTTTCGTTCTGGTACACTGCTTGATGTCTGAGCTTCTTAGTGAAGTAAGTTTGTGGCCATCTTTGCTACTCAAACACTGTTTTTCTCTTCCATCCTGCAGTGGTTAGAAACGTTATGGATTTAGAAATATTTCCTTTAATTCTCTTTTAATTTTTGTCTCCATATGTTATTTTAAAACCTCTTTCCTTATCAGATATTTAAACTGGATTTGACATCTATGAAGATCAGATCGCTGAGCCCATAGCAACCATTCTGCTGGCTGTCAAATTGATGACAAGGGTGAACAATGCATGCCCTTACAGCTGGCCCTCCCTGCACTGTCTCTCTCTTGACAAAATTGCCTTTTGCAATTTGCTTTACTGTTTGATCTGAGTTTTGTTTGTGCTAATTACAGTTTTTCCCAAAACTGCAGATGTACATGTCTGAATCATCTAATTTTATCTTGGAGATTGAGGAACCTTTTGGTTTTCTATTTGAACAGCATGAAATTTTTTGGGACCACCTCCCACAATGTAAGTCCAGGTCTCGCCTATTTCATTTAAAAGTTGTGGAACAAAAGAGCTGGTTGTGACACCACCTATAATGAAAGTGAGAGGATGAAAATATTAAATGTGGTTAAAATGCCACCCAGCAAAGCTTGGACCACTCTGGGGAACCGGGTGATGAAAGCAGCTACCTGAAGTGTGGTTGTGATGCCATGATGATTTTTGCCTTTTCTTTTATACCCCTGTTACACCTTTTTACAACCTCTGTATTCTTAGTGCTTTTTGCCTAAATTCTTGAACTTGTTTGTTCAGCTAAGAGACGAAACATTTTAGAAGCTTCGTAGCTAGGGATCAGTGTGCCCCAGACCCCAAGGTCCTCTCCAGAACATATTCTGTAAACCAAGATAGAACCATCCAGGGGAAGGCTCCTTGGGGAGGGAGTCTCGCTTGAGCCTCTCATTGAAGAATCTTTGATAGATATGCTAATTAATAAAACCTATAATGTTATACCAGATCTTTTGGGGAGAGCATTTTTTTTTTTTTTGCGGGGTGCATTTCGATGCATATGACCTGGCCATGTGCACCTAAGGATCCTTAAAATAAATACCAAGGTAAAATCCCTTTTCCCCTTCTAACTGTGTTTGACTCTTGATTTTAAGACCAGGAAAAGGCATCAGTTGCATCTTTACCAAGGAGTGTGCTGATGTGAGGGCTTGCAGGAATGGTGGGCTTTCAGCAGAACAGTGCCCTGCTCCCCTCTCTCCTGGGGACTGCAAAATGCTGCACCTCGCCATTTATTCAGATTACAGGGATAGCAGGGTTGTCTACCAGGTGAAGAGTCTGTGGAAATGGATGTTGTTCTTGTAAAAATGATGTTGTGACCTCCTGTGTAGTGAATATGTACCTTAACAGAGAAATACTTTTTTTAGTTAATTATCTGAAAAATTTCAATCTTATTGAAGTTGTATTTTGAGAGGATGTTTCTCTGTGCCAAGCCAATCTCTTTGCATGGATGAGGAAAAGACTGAAAAACTTTAGGCAAATGCCTTCACATAAAGGTTTTTAAGCTAATCAGTAAATATGCAAAAGAAGTTTAAAACTTTCTTACGTGTTTATGTACAGAATGACCTTTCAAAGCTGTATTTTCATTCTACAGCTAGCTTACCTTGTGCATAGATACCTGTCATGTGCCCCCCCAGAACTTACTGTGCAGTTTTTGTTGGTCAGCATAGACTTTAGGTGAAAGTTAGAAGGTGTGCTTGGCATGTGTGTGATGGGTTATAGAATCATGGAATATGCTGTGTTGGAAGTGACCCGTCAGGATTATCGTGTCCCAACTCCTGATCAGGTCAACAGGTAGTGGAACCTGTGTTAAAAATGACAGGGCTGGGATTCCTCCTGAGTTGTGTGAGATCCAGACCTGGATCAGCATGTCACCTGTGATTTTCTGTAGGTTAGCTTGTAGATCTAGAAATACAGAATTTGAAGCTGCAGGTTTTAATCATTTACGTGTATTGTCTTGATTTAATTGGTTTATTCTACAGTGATTAAATGCTGTAGTTTGAGATGAGAAATTAGTGTGGGTTTACAATGGGGACTTAAGGGAAAGCTGTGGAGGCCTGCTTTGATTCATTGTGAGAACTTGAGTAGGTAGACTCAGAAAGAGTGGACTGGGTCAGGCAGCACTGCCTGTGTGTGGGGGGGCTGGGAAGTGTTCATGGAATACCTTGTGGAATGCACCCCCCAGCCCTAGCTCCCCACTCAGCCAGCCTGTCAAATTATTGCAGCTTTTGAGCTGTGTGTTTGAATGTTGTTTGCACGGAAGCTGCAACATGGGGAAGGTGGCCACAGATAGTGCAGGCTCACCTCTTTCCTCAAAATGTCCCACAGCACATTTTGCCACAGCTGCTCCACTGGACCCTCTCTGTAAGGCCATGGTCTTCCAGGAACACAGCTGTACTTTGTTCCGTGTTGGCATTAGGTCGCTGCTCCAAATAAGAGATTTCTTGTTGTGTATTTGTGGAAAGAAAGTTTGAGTCTCCTTTACTCCTTGCTTACCACAACTGCCTTGGGATCCAGTACTGTTTGGTGGCCTGTTACACCGCCTGTGTACTCACCCTCTGTCACATTATCTCGTTGTGTGTGGGCTGACTCAGCTCGCTCTTTGTCCTCAGCAGCCAGCTGCTATGATTGCGCGCCAGCGTTCCCTGTTGTTCCCAGGTCTTCCATGTGCATTTACAGTCAAACGTTTTTAGGATGAGACACGTGGTCATCCTGGAGCGTGTTTGCCAAAAGCAGTCCTACGTGGCTATGGCAAAGGCCTCACGCTCAGCTCGTGCTGTGGCAATGTCGAGATGGCCAAAGGTTCAGCCTGCTGACTTCCAGCGTGGGAAACCAGCTGCAGGGATGTCACAGGTAACTGTCCATTGTACAAGTGTTCCCCTCAGCACACACCCCAGAGAGTTTTGATCATGATCCCAGCAATTGCTTGTGCAACAGAAAGGCTCTTCAGCGTCTCAGAGATGATTAAGATGGGCTGTGCAAACACGGAGCATGGTAATTCACTTACACGTGTTGTCACTCGATCCAGGTCCTGTGTGTCTCTGTGCCTCGTGTGTATAATTGTGGCTAAAAATGTAGATGTATTTAAAAACTAACTTGAATTTTTTTTTTTTTTTGTTTGAAGCTGGCATGGAGACAAACTGTAAGTAATTCTCTGCCTTTTCTTTCCTATTGTGATTGTTGCAATTTAAACAGACCAGACCTGCTGTTCTGGTGATGATGCTTGGTCATTGGGATTTCTGGGTGGTTTTGGGGTTTGTTTTGGTTTTTTGTTTGTTTGTTTTTAAATCTATTTAGTTTAGATTTATGTAGAATTTACTTTGCCTGAAACTGTTAAATGGATACATAGAAAACCTGCAGAAACTGTTCTTTTAATATTATAAATTAGTATACATTATGGCATTAGCATTTTGCACTGCAAACTGGGACATACCCACGCTCCCATTCATAATGGGATTACTCATTCTGGGATGGACTCTCCTATTCATAAATCCAATTTATTATGTGAAACAATAATGTCCCTTAATGGCAACACCTGAAGGGTCTATCATGTGTGAAGAGACACATTAAAATTAGTGTGAGTACTGCAGTGCCCTGAGCTATAGAACATAAAGAAAAGCCTATTAACCAAACAATTCTTCTGTTGTCAGAGCTAGAGATAATATGCATCATATTTACATTAAGTTTTGTTTGTGATAATGAAGGAAGTCAGACTGATCTAACATTAGTTACTTCTGAGTACAAAAAGCCCCAAGAGTGTGTTTTTCAAATTTGAGAGGTTTTAAAAAAAAAATTAAAAATTAAAGCAATCTGCATGATTTGTAGACTTTTGAAGTCTCTCCTGAAGCCAGAGAGGCATGAAAACACTGATTTCATCACATAAAAATTATATTCATCTCCAGGCTTGATACTTTAAAGAGCAGAATCTGGCTGATGAAACTAAAAGATACCCTTAGAGACTGGCTAAATGCTTTGATGTAGAGGAGAAAATATTCTGTTAAGTGTGAGATAAGCAGAGATGTAGTGCTGGTGTAGGATTGCCACTGGCCCTCTTATGGTGGCTACATGAGCTAAATGCTGTCAACAGCTTTCTTCTGTTTTTCTGAATTCAGAGATAACTCAAATCCACAAACACCCAAGCTTCTTTGAGAAACTTTAACAGGTGCTGGGGACTGCTGAATGGGTGCAGATTTTATTGCTCCAGCAAAGTCAATCTGTTACCACAACATTCAGAGGCTCTGGGGAACTTGCCTCCCCTTGGTGCCTTGGAACAGCCTTTCTCAAAGCTTCAAGTTTCCTTTGACTGTTGGCTGTGTGATTCTAGCAAGGTAAAATCTGGACAAATTTGATGGGGGAGATAGGCCCAGCCTGAGGTAAAGAAATTCAGCCAAATTAAATTTAATAAAGGAATAGATTTTATTCCGCGGCCGAAAGATCGGTCACACAGAAAGCCACGATCGGAAAAAGGTCAGCCCCGAGCCCGGGATCGGTGCTGGGTGAACACAGATCTGACCTCTATCGCATCAGACCTCCCAAGTTCACAAATGCTGCTTCGGCTGCTTCCTTCTTATACAGTTCTTGGGCAGAGTCCGAATTAATTCTATTCTTCTCACAATTTAGCATATTCATAATGTTTTCTTGTCCCGAAGTTGGACTGTACAAAGCATTTCCTGGGTCTGATGAATTGTCCATCTTGGATGATGAATGGTCCATCCCTGATTCCTGGAACAGTTATTCTTAGTGCCTGGAATGGGATACTCCTTTAACGACTCTGAGATGTTAATCAGTTTCCTCATCGTCCAGATCATCACCCAGGTGTGGTGTTAATGGCTCCAATAAGGTCTACCTCCACCTGGAGATAGACTTTTTGTACGCTGATTAGTGCCTGGCCGTATTGTCTTCTCTGCTGCTGCCAAGGCTTGTGAAATTTTCTCTGTCCCCGGCCTGGGGTTTGGGCTTAGGCATTTTTATTTGTATAATTAATATCTACATTTATGTACACAAGCACGAATTACCAATTTCATTTATAACAAGCCTGTACCTAAGCCAGCTTTTTGGGCTGGTAGAAAATGTAGCAAGCCCTCCAAAGAGATCATATTGGTATGAGAGGAAACTGGAAATCACCATATACACACAATTGTTATTTCAGGCTATTCCTCCCTGCCCCACCTCAGTTTAACTGACTGTTTAAAACTGCTAAACCCCAAAATGTTGGAGCAGTTACCCACTAGACAAGGAGCACTGCAGCTTAGCTGGCCCAAGGACATCAGATGCAATTGTTCCTCGCTCTTAATCCTCTCCCTTGATACCTCCTCTGAAATGACAGTTCCAGCTGACCCATAGAAAAGGTACAGGACAGCTTTCTTCTCTGTGGTGTGCCTGCTGTAAGCCTCTGCATGATCATCCTGCCATGAAGGTCTCATGCCAGCCCCATCCAAGGAGTTCCCAGATGCATGTCGGGAAGCAAGTCAAGCACAACACTTTGCTTCACTGCTCTCAGTGTCGTGGGAGCCTTGTGCCACAGTTGCTGTCAAAGGTTCTTTCAGCTTGATTTAGGAGTTTATTTCAACAGTTGTTTTCCTCAAATTTTTTGCTGCTTCCCAACTTTTGTGCATTTATTTTGTTCTTTAGAAAATTGTAATTCTATCAGTGAGTTTTGTTCCCCCTTTAAATTAGAAAGGAGGAGACAGATGACATCAGGGCTTGCTAAATGGACATTTAGCATAGACCACATCACAGGTCCAAAGCCTGCCCTGACAGTGAAGGACTTAAAGTTGCATTTATAACACATATGATTCATGGCTGATGAATCTTATAGTACAGATTTTTAATATTGGAACCTAAATTTCTCAAAACCCATCATTTCCCTTTCAGTTGAACATGTACAGCTGTTGCAAACACTGCTGCATGCTGGTACCAAAAAATACCACATTTTTCTTCTACAGTTTGAACGGGAAATAATTGTGGTTACTCAGACCCCACTTTGAAGCAGCGGGTTTTTGTAGCTGGCTGACTTTAATAACTGTAATTGTATATGCAGTCCTGCACCAGCTGTGCACCGGGCACCATGAGTCACATCCAAACCCATCCCTTAGGTTCAAACGGCTCTTACAGTGATGATTCTGAAATACTCCTGAGTATCTTCCTCTCCGTTATTGGGAAGGCCCCTTCTGGACAAGCAGCTATGTTGTGGCCATTTTAGATGGTTTTCCTGGAGTTTGCATAGGCATATCCTACACTGTAGGCTCCCAAGTCAGAGCTGGGAGCAGAGGAGCAGGCTGTCCCCAAGGAGCAGTGGTCTGGCCAGGGATGGGCACATGTGGTGATCTCAGAGCATAGCAGATAAAATGTGTGGGCCACTGAGTGAGTCACCAGTGTCATCCTGGATCCTCTCCTGAGGGCGTCTGCTCGCCCCCTTGTGACTCTTTGTTCTGCTTCCTGTTGCTGTCACTTCAGCATTTTTCCTAGTATGTTAATTTGCTATAAACATAAACCAAGAAATCCAGAAATTTGTCCACTTTGTCAGAAGAAGCCACAGTCTAAATGTTCTTGTATTACATTGTTATAAATCATACCAGGCTCTATAAATTCCTTTCCATCTGCAAAACTCAGATCAGTTTATTAAATAGCTCAGTATTGCCTGTTGTGGCTGTAAAAAGTAAAGAAACTGAGGCAGAAAAGTGACATTCACTTCATCTTGCCAAGTGGCCAGTAAGAAAGCTGTGGGTAATGAGTTTGTTCACTTCCAGCTCTTGTCCCTGCAGCTTTTGACATGCTGTAAATAAAGTTCAAATACTTAAATATTTTTAAAATTCCTTTAAAATAATTATAATAAGCGGCTTCCTATTTCATACGTTTCCTGCCCACATAGCATATTTACATATTACATGTAGCTGGAAGGTATAATTAGAGATCCCTGTTCAGGCACCTGACTCATAGCACCTTTAGCTTGCCACCATAAATAGGCATGTTCAGCTGAGACTGCTCGTGACATGATGCCTCAGCCTGTGCATCGAAGGCACCCTCTGCTACTGATCTCTAAGGTAGACTTCAAAATCAGACTTCTTCTCCATAGCAAAAGGCCATTTGACTGATTCCCAGCAGATGTTTGCACAGGCTTTGGCCCTCAGCCTGGCCCTAAGCCTATTGCTGGTCTCATCAGGTGGGGTGAAGATTGCCTTCAAGTAAAAGCAGCTGTGAGACATCCTCTAAGTGAAGCGTGGTGAGGGCCAGAGGATCTGTCTGTGTCAGGTTTGCTGGAGGCCAGCTGCTCGTGCTCTGCTCTGGGAGGTGCTTGGTGTCAAAGCACTAGATGTGTGCAAACCAAGTGGCCATACTGAGAAATCGGGCACTTGGGTCTGATTTCCTTATGTGCTGGGCATGCAGGAGGTGGGGAGAGAGCTGTTTGAAGCTGTCTTAAGGAGCTGGGTCTGCAAATACACTCCATAGTGCTACTACTGCCTGTAGCATGTATTTGAACTTGCAAATACAGGACTTTGTCCAAGAAATGTCAAATCTCCCTTGCCTAAGCTGGGAGCATGGCCGAGGTGCTGTGCGGATTATCTGATGCTTTGGGAGGTCCTTGACCGTATGTGTGTGAATTGTACCAACTGAGTAGGATGGTTTTCTGTTGGAACCCTGGTTCTGAGAATTTCAGCTTGCCAGTGCTGAGAGGCAGTGATCCTCAGAAGTACACTCTATTCGATCCAAAACCCTGGGAAAAGCTTCCTAAACTGTGTGATAACACTGAGGTTATCGCTGTGTAATTAAAAGTTATGTCACTGGGTGAAATATGTAGAAATGTAGAAAATTAGGTTTAGGGGATATAGGTAATAATAGGTTACAATATGGAGGATTTGGGGTGTGGATTTATGTCTTCTTCTTTCTCCTTCACAAATCTGAGTGCTCTGTCATTGGGTAAAAGTTCCGCACTGCAGGACGTGAAAAGTCAGTAACTGGGTTGTAAGTAAAAACATATTACTTAGCATTTCATAATTGGTTAGTTTAGACTTTAAAAAACCTTGGAAATGAGAGCTCACGGCCATTTCCCACCCTGCCAACTAAGAGGCACATACCGTGCAGCTGTATTACTCATAAGATATAATAAACAACTAAGTCCAAACAAGAATTCTCCATGTCCTGCATTTTAATTCAAACTCTGAGTAAAAGAACTCAGAATACAAAAAAGAAGAAAATTAATAGTTTTCCAGCAGGATCCGACTTGGGCAAATCCTCTGTGCAGCCCTGAGCAATATGTGGAGTAAGACTTTCCAAAATGTTTGTAATACCCTTAGCAGTAACAGGGTACATATACTATAGCATATATGTACTCTGGATTCCCAGTTTCCTGGTAAGCCTGAGTGGGTTTACTGCATGCGGGTTCCAGTCACTGCTGGACACACTCTGAAGTCCTGGGAAAACATGGAACAGTAGCTCTGAGTGGAAAAAATACATACTCAGCATTCTCTAGGAAAAACTATAGTTGGCCTGTAAGTGTACCCCCACGTCTGCATTGGTTAAAAAGTCAGTCCCACACACTTTCCTGGCTGGTGTGAAGTTGTATAGTTCATCAGATCTGATCCAGTCTGTAAAGAAATGTTTACTGTGGACTTTCAAGAGATTATCAGCAGTCCTGGAAGGCTGCTGAACTTGATCTCCCTGGATTGACAGAATGAATCCACATAGGATGCAGAGCAGGATGTGGTTTCTCAAACAGAATAGTGACATTCTTGAAGGAGGCTACAAGCAAAGGGAATCTTAATTTTAGTTATTGAACACAGAAACATTTATATCTGCTTATGCAACTCTTAGAAGGGAAGAAGAACGTGGCCATTCTGTGCAGTCCTTTGTGGAAGTGTACTAGCTCAAATTGTCTTTCAAACAGCCAAGTGGCACCGAGTGTCACCTGGAAAAATTAAGTACTGGGGACACTTTACACTCATAAATGGCCTGACCTTGTGTCCATGGAAATCAAGGGACTTCTGTAATGTTAGAATGGGTCTCAAATGATGGGTTTTTGCAGATTAGCAATCTATCCAATGAATGATATCATAAAATTTTGTCTAGCAAAACCTGCTGCCAACATTTAAAAATATCTACCAAATCCTATTCCCGTTAAAACAGTCTTGTTAAAATTGTCTGTTCCAAACAGAACAAGATTTTACTGTTCTTGGTGATGTCGTTTTCCTCCTCAGATTTCTGTGAAAGCATGTGTTTCACAAGGCATATCAAAGTTGTCTCATGGGCAAAAACATGTAAACATCAAGCGTGTCATTTTCTTGAAATCCCCTGTGAAATGGCTAGCCACGCTGCCTTAACCATTCAGAAGCATAAGAGGAAAAAAGGATTTTTCAGGCACTCCAAGGCTGGGTCTGTGGGAGAGCTGAGATGAGCCTGTGGCTCTGCAGTCACCCATCAAGAAGTCACCCAAATGTGCTTTTTATGTTGCAGTTTCCACATTTGGGAGGCAACTACTGCGTAAAGGATCTGGGTTCTGCTAATGAAAAATATATCACGAGGTCCATGTGTGGCTGGGTTGGTTCCATAGTTCCAGCCATACCTGCTGTTGTGATACATAATCCCAGTTCATACTCCTGGGAAGAGTTTCCTGCAGCAGTGCAGGTGGGAAGTTTCTCTCTTGCACTGGCTCCACGTTGAGCTCTTTCTTCTTAATGCAGCCAGTGCACAGAAGGAGGACAAGCTCGCTTCTTCCTTGCCTGGCTGTTCAGGGTGAATCATTAACCAAGCACTTGAGTGACAAACCATAATTGTTTGTTGAGTGCCTTCTGCATTCTGCATGGACAGCTTGCCTTCTGCAGGAGGTATGGTTTCCTTCTCTCACAGAATGAAAGCACCACAGACCCCCTCTGCTCGCCACTGTGCTTTTAACCAGACCTGAAGTATGTATATAATAATACATAGATCTATATCTATCTACATATATATAGGTACTGAAGTATATAATCTATCTATCTATCTATAGAACTTCTTTATATGTATATAAGTTCTGTGTTGCTCCTGTTTTATGGATAAGGAAAGGGGATGGCATACATATCATGAAGAAATAAGTTAACTTTTCCTTGTACTCTTCCTTTGTAGCCTGTTGAGGCTTTTGGTGAGAGGAATTATAATCTTTTTCCTAGCAGCACTTCATGAACTAAAATCATTCTCTAGGATGATGATGACATGCCAGTTCTCGGTATATGGGTATGAGTCCTGAGATCCCACACATGGATACACAAAAGGACTGCATAATGTGCTGAAGATCGGGGAGAAGGTATGCTTGGGTGAAAGGCGGGACTGTTTCTTCTAATGGCTGCTTCGAGTGTTTCCTCCATAGATCTCTTTCCTTGTCTAGAAACTGTTTTCTTGGTGTCCTGGGCTGTAAATCCCTGAAGGAATAGCATGGTCTAGGTGGAGGTTGGTTGGCTTTGTCCTTTCTCCATGAGCCAAGACTGAAGAATTACTGAAATGCTGCAGCTATCAATCGGGTGAATGCTTTCATTGTAAATCTGTAAATCCTCTTAACCCCTATTTGTAAGAGATGAATGGGAGCCTGCAGCCCACCTTCTCATGTCACTCCCATTCATGCCAGAGATACAACAGCAAATACTGATTTCTCCCTTTTTAATGCAAGAGCATTTATCTGCCAGTGTTCAAACTGCATTTCCATGACATAAGAAGAGTTGTCTGGATAATTAACTAATACAGTTAAAACACATCAGTTTGAGCAGATGTTCTTGTCTGTGCTTTTAACGTGAATGGCCTTGATTTTGCAGCAAAGTCAGTGAGGTGGCACCTGAATGCAAGGGTTTGGGTTTGTGAAGCTTTGCAGAATGATGGCCTATATTTATACTTCTTTCAGAAACTCTCCATATGCTGCACACAAACCTCATTTAGAGAGTTTTACTGAGACAGCAGATTCAAGCCTTCTTTATTAGGGGACGTCTGCAATGCCATTGTCTGCTTGACATTAATTCTTCCAGCTGTGCATCTATGTATTGTAATTTCCCTGATTTTTTTTAGTCACAGTTTGTTTTCTGCAGTGCCCTCGTGCCTGCACAGCACTCGTGATGCTGACGTTGAACCTGGGCTGTGTGGCAGATGGGGCTGTCCTGTATCCAAAAGTTACGGGAATATATGTAGATGTCAGATGGAATGCTGGTCTCTCCGCTCACCCTTGGCTCTGTAATTTCATCATCCAGCCATGGAGGACCTGTGCAGCCATAACTGGCCAAGGTAATGGGTGAGCACAAGCTGCAGCTCTGCAGGAGATAAGGGACCTCTTGCCCACAGCAGAAACAGCAAGTAACTGCAATTCTCAGAACTCGTTACTGCGCCCTTAACTGCAGTATTTCCCTGCTCTGAAATCTGGCCAAAGTTAGGTAGCTTTTAATAGGTATAGACACATTTCTACCACAAAGGTCACCTCTCTGCCAGATTTCAAAATTTCCCTTCTGAAGCTAGAGATCCTCATATAAAAGGTTGCCTGCATTTATGTAACATGTGCCAAGCAGTATATTTTTCCTTTAATAATATTCCTGGAAATAGCTGAACTGTTTTGGCTAAAGCACATGCTGAACTGTTCAGAATGAAATTCTCAGAGCTAAAATCTGGTGAAGTAGAGTAACGTGCCCTTTTGTTAACACTGGGGAAGGCTGAGCACCGTGGCAGCAGAGAGGGGAGGTGGCACTGCTGGTTGGCAAACCAAGGAAACCAACGAGCGCTGATTTTGCAAACTGCCAGCTTGAAGCCAGTGAGGAACATCCTTGGGCTCCTGCACTCTGTGTTTTTATGTTCACCTTAAATAATGAACAGAGAAACCCAGAGGCACCAGTGCTACTTCCAGCTACCTTGAACTGCTTAAATAGGTAGTTTAAATCCCCCAGGCTCCGTTCTCCCCACCTGTATTGCTCCTGGGCTTAAGGCTGGATGTATCTATGGAATCTCTAGTTATGTGTTGGAGTTTGGCCTGAAGTAATTTGTGTTGCCGACTTGGTACTCTTTCCCACAAGAGAGTCCCCCATAGATGTTTCACTATACAGTTATATCTTTTGGGTTAAAGCCTTACAGGGCTATGATGTGAATGAGGACAAGGCTCTGTTCTTCTTCTTTGCTCTCTGCCCTGTCTTCTTTCTCTGTATTTTAGGACCCAAGTAACAGGGACATAAAGCTCCTGTTATGCTTCCTGGTTGTGTCACCGAAACTGCAGGAAAAACAAAAAACCCTCCAACAACATTTTTAATGTTAGAGAGTCAAGGCACTACTTTCTTCTCTGGCCAGGATGTACCACAGAAATCATCTCATCCGCACATAGCCCGGGTGTGCAGAGAGAATCGTTCCATGACACATGACCTTTACTAGAGGGTGTGCAGAGAGAATCATTCCATGACACATGACCTTTACTAGAATTTTCAGATCTTTTTTACAGTCAAAACTCATAGAAACGAATTGGGTCAGTGTTCATTGGTCTCAAGTTGTGTAGTTCCTAGTATCTGGTCTCCTATTAGATCCGGATTTCTTCGCTTCTGATGCTAATTAGATCTTCATTCATTGCTTGATTTTCTTATCAGTCTTTTCCGGAGGAGATGTACCCAACTCTGCCGGAGGCAGAGTCTGGGGTAGATGTTCCTAGATGGCCGCTGACGTTCTGTTGATGTTCCATCGATGGCCTTATCTTGTTGGGGCTACTCCCAGTCTGTTGAAATGCTAAACCCATCAGGCCTCACCTAGAGAAACAATGCCCTGGAAAGAAGCTTCAGTTCCCTTACCCTGGGGCAAAGGTGAGCAAACCTGGCTAAAGTCATATATAAAAAGTTTTTAAACCGGTATGTTTTCCAACAGTTGTATATAACGCTTTATTACATAAATGGGCTGGGAAAAGCTCTGGTACCCCTTACCAAGCTGGCTTTGTCTCAGACAATGCTGTTATTTTGGGGCTAGACATGAAGCTCCTGTCTCTGGAATTGAAAATGAATATAGGAATGACTGAACAAACAAACCTGGTACACTCTTAAAAAATTGTGTTCCCATTGACCTCAGCACCCCAAGCTGGATTACCACGCTCTCTCCAAATCCTTACCGTGCAAGTCCTTTCCATGCCCTCACTTGCTACTCAAACTTTTTTTTGTTTTGTTTCGTTTTAAATGATACTGGTACCAGAGCACGGGCACAGCACTTCTATGAGCTGCAGGGCTGTGAATATCTCTTTTTATGGACACAGTGTGTGCATGCTGTTACTTTGGGCACAGGGTATGTCAGTGCTAGTGCAAGGCTAATAATAGCCTCTAAAGATAATTTGAGAAGTTGCTTACCTTTCCCCAGGGAGCAGGACATGTCTTTGTATTTCCACCTTCAGATACACAACCCACTTGTGGGCTTGACTGCATAGCAAATACAGTGTGAGACTCATCCTTGCTTATGTGGATTTTTTTTCCCCCCTTCTCCTTTGTTTTGCTTTGCCCTCTCGTTTGCTTTCTGCCTGTTTTCTCTGAGGCTAGTGATTTCTTGGCAAGTTATTGTTCATAATCAAAGAAAGGTAGTGGGCAAGCAGCAACTGCTGTCTTAGGTAGCCCAAGCTGACCCTGCCACTGCTTTGGCAGGAGAAAGAAGCTTCTTTGGGAAGAGCACAGCTGTCCTGGGCTTTGTGCACACAAGGGCTGCTCAGAGCAGCCCCTTGACCCCATGCTGGCTCTGTGAGCTCTGCCACTCTGACTGGTAACAGTGATGGCAGTTTGTGTTGAGGCTTTGTTCTCTGCTCCCCAGAGAGAAACATTCAACTGCAGAGTGACTAAGTGGCTTTTCAAAGGCTTCATGATGAATCAGTGAATGAACAACAACCCCCAGCAGCTCCAGGCCCCCTTCTCTCTGCAGAACAATACCTTCTCCCTTCTGTATGAAGATGTGCACGTAGGATAGGTTGCATACAGAATTATGTATTTCAAAAGAAATTTGAATATTAATATTTATGTTGTAGTGATGCCACTGTCCTCTAGGCTCTGTAAATAGCAGCACCACAACAATGTGAATTATTCCTTTGATGCAAAACCCTGGCCAGTGAAATAGCTTGTTGTCAATACATAAAATTGCTGCACAAAAGTTTGACAGCTACATTCATTATATATGTCAATCAAAGGATCCTAAAAGCTTTATTGTCCCTGTACAGAGTCTGAACAATCTGCTAGCCCAATATGCCGCAAAGCTATTTTCTCTCTACTCCTTTGATTTAAAAAATAGCCACCAATAACTTTTGACAAACAGTCTGAGAAAACTGCATGAGCAGCAAGGAAATCTTAGATTTTCTCGGGTATCTGTGGGCTGGAGCCTTCCACTCACTGGGCTCTTGTCACATGTCACAGTAGATGAGATCTGGTCAGAAACACGGAGACCTAAAATTACTCTACAAATCCCAGGCTGGCTGGGGTCGTGGGGAGGGCATGGGGAGTTAGGGAGGAAAACTTATGCTGAATATAAACTAATTAAATATTTTTTGGTTAAGGCTTTTTGTTGCTTTCCCAGGTACGGGACATTCAAGCTCCTCTGTCCCAGGTCTCCCCCAGGTTAGGCTGGGCCTGTCTTGAGGAGCTCTTGCTCTCATCAGACCCCACCCTACAGCTTGGGAGTGTGAGGCGTGCGTATTTCGGCTGGATTCCCTTTTTCCATCGCGCTCGGTCCTGCGAAGCCCAGCTGTCACGTAGGGCTCGAGGTGTTGTAAGCGGGGCAGGGGTCGGGCGGGAGCGGGGCTGTGTCCCGGGAGGCGGGTCCGGCGGCCGGTGCTCCCGCACGGGCGGTGGGGCCCAGGCCCCCGCGCCTTCGCTCGGCCCTGCTGAGGCCAAGGCCACAGCGAGTGCTGTGTGCAGTTCTGGGCTCCTCAGGACAGGAGAGACATGGAGCCTCTGGAGAGGGTCCAGCTTAGAGTAACAAAGATGATTAAGGAGAATCTCATGTGTGAGGAAAGGCTGAGGGTGCTGGCCCTGGTCAGCCTCGAGAAGAGACGACAGAGAGGGAACCTCATCAAAGTCTATCAGTATCTGAAGGGAGAGTGCCAAGAGGATGGAGCCAGGCTCTGGTTGGGTTTTGCCCAGCGATAGTACAAAAGGCAGCGGGCAGAAACTGATGTACATGAGCAAGAACTTTACTGTGTGGATGCCCAAGCACTGTTCTGGTTGGGTTTTGCCCAACAATAGTACGAAAGGCAGCGGACAGAAACTGATGTACATGAGCAAGAACTTTACTGTGTGGATGACCAAGCACTGGAACAGATTGCCTAGAGAAGTTGTGGAGTCTCCCTCTTTGGAGGCATTCAGAAGGTATCTGGACACAATCCTCAATAACCTTTGCATGTCCGGGAACTAGGTGACCTCCAGTGGTCCCTTTCCAATCTTTAACCATTCTGTGAAAGTGTGACATTGTAATCTTGTGCCATGACAGACCAGACTAAATCTGATTTATGAGGGTGTCATAACTTTTACGTCTTTGTTCTGGGTTGTAACTCAAATTAAGTTTCACAATTCAAAATATCTTGGAGGTTGGTTGTTTCCTCTAAGCCCTCAGCTTTGTTCTTAGCATGTGCTGGTGCATGGCTTTGCTCTCAGACCCTGGCCATGGGCACTGCAGCAGCAGTACCTCAGGAGGTTACTTCCTGCATCCGTATCTGCCTGTGCCTTTCTAACAGCTGCTTTTGGGATGAGATGCTGCTCTTGGCCTGTGCTAAAGGGCTGACCTAAAAGTGTAAAGAATAGCCTTGCTCTTGTGTTTGGGAGAGAACCATGGGGATGCTCTGTGAGGATGCATGCAGAGGAGATATTGCAACAGGACTGCTGATCATGACAACTAGTGCTGGTGAAGAAAGTGGTAAAACGGAAACTTTTAAAGAATTGAGGTGTTAATTCATGTGCTGAGAAAGCTGTGCTGCCCACTTAGCATCCCAAAAACTGTGTGACGTTTCCCTGAGGTGCACTGCTTGCTGCTGCATCATGGCTATGTCTTTGATCACAGGCAAGATTAAGCATGCTTTTGTAATCAGTAGACTCCACAAGTAGTTTCAAGATACATGGGAGTATATGGGAGTAAAAAGACATAGACTGACACTTCTCACAGTGTTGAAGTTTACATGGTGTGGTGTGTTCTCTCCCCATGCAGCACTGCCCTCCTGTACAGAGCCCTTTTATTCATGTTTTAAGTAATTACCACTGTTGTGGCAATGGCATAGAAGTCTTTTCAGTGCAATTTGTGGCAAGCACCAAATATTGTGCAACAGAATGTCTGTTATCTGTGATAACAGCTACCTTTCAACTGATAACTACCTTTGATTTCAGGTTTGCAAGACTGGACTAAGCTGAACATAGGTGGTGCTGACAGGATGCAAAAGGCTTTCTATAAGCAGAGTGGGCTGTGCTTTTCTCTCTAGTCCACCTCTGGCCAAGGACGTACTTTGTAGTGTGTGGGTGCAATGGTAAGGACACTGCAAACACTTTTGCTCCTGTGGTAGGGCAAGGAGCTTGGTGTTATACATGGAAAAAAAAGCCTACACAAGTCTGAAGCTTCTGCTGTGAGCATCACTGCTTCATCTTGTTATTCTGGCCCTAAAGAAAACCCTCCTGAAGGAATGTGGTATCCAGCCCCTCTGTTTCTGTGAACAGGAGGTAGTGGTGGCTTCCCAGGGGGAATAAACCTGTCTTTGGTGCTTGCCTGTCTCACTTCTCTGCCTTGTGGGAAAATGTTATGAATCCCTCTGTTTGGGTGATTGCTCATGCTTCTGCACCCTCAGACTTCATCTGTAAACTTTTAGCAGTTTATTATGCACTGATGCTGGGATGGCTCTTGCCAGCTAGGAACTGTTTTCCAGTGTCACTCACTTGTAGTTGGCATGTGGAACTGCTGTGTCATTTTCTCGATGTTTAATGTGACCTAATTGTGTACTTCCAGTGTCTGGGAGGATCAGCTCTCCTGGTGTGACAGTTGCCATAAAATCAGCGGTGCGTCTCTGGCATTTGCAGCTGGGTGCAAGGCACAAGTTCCTTGATTTTGCTGCATCAGCCCAGTGAAACATTGCGGGGCTGTGTGTGCAGCCAACTGCCTTTTGTTACGCCTGGTAACAGCTTGGCAATATTAAAAACAATGTAACCTCCAGCTGTTTAATTTGCTCTAGGGAAATAAAAAGGCTTCCTAATAATCTTCATATTTACTTGGCACATTTGGTTTGAAAGCAGATGGATTGATTTGCGAGGTAAATGACAAAGCAGGAGAAGAAAAAGTGTGTCAGTGGCTTTACCATTCGAGAGGAAGGCATTTCTGATATGTGGGTCTCATGATTAACCTTTCTAGGCTGGTTTTTTTTTTTACAAGTCAGCTTTTTGGACCTTCTGCCCACCAGCTTGCTCAGCCAACTAATTCCCTCAGTGCCCATTGTCACCTCTCCCTATGACCTACAGGTAGGGGAAGGTGCAGAGCTGTAATGAAGGAGAGGGGCTGAGGTGGCCATTCCTTCTCAGTTGTGCCTTCTTTGCCCACTCCAAACTTGTGCAGGAGCCTCCCCATTGCAGCACTCACCCCCTCCCTGTGGCCAGACCAGTAAATGCCTATGTCCTTTTGGATGGGCTGGGAAATGGTCCTTCCTGAGGCACTGCTGCTTGAGGCACTGGCACTGAGCAGAGCTAGGTTCTCCAAGCAGGCTGGTGCTGAGACTGTGCCCTCCCTGCCAGAACCATGCACCCCTCTGCCTTGGCAGGCAGCTGGCAAGTTGTGAAATATGGTTCAGCACTTTTTTTTTAAATATTAAATTGTGCAGCTGTCTTGGAAAAGATTAGAAATCAGTTCTGGAAAAGACTACAGTAGATTTTAGTGAAGAATTCTGCTGTGTCCTTAATTATTTATAAGCATCAGGATATAAGGACACCATGTTAACCCTTCAGCAGCGAGAAAGATTATAAATAATCTAATAAATGACATACGCAAATTTACAGATTGAGTAGGTTTAGTTGCAAGTTCTGAGACTTAGAAGTGAGGAAATATCAGAAATAAGGTTTCTGCTTATTATTTTGTATGTCAGATAGCGTGTTTGGTGAAGCAACTGGATTAGATGAACACTGCATGTCCCTTTTAACTGAAAGACACCATTCTACATTTCTGATGGCACAGGCCTCTCCTAAGGGGTCATAGATTTGCTTACCACCCCTGCCCTGGTTGCTCTCACCACCTTTCACTAGTGGGTTTTGCTCAGGGGATGAATCAGGGGCAGGTTCATGCCCACAAGGCTCCTGCTCTATGGCCCCAGGGCCAGGCAAGGCTGCAGGAGCACTGTGGAGGGGTTACTGGTTTTGGCAGCTGAATGGTGTCAGGAAAAGCAGCTTCCCTCCCTGCCACATGTTTCCAGAGGGCTGCTGAATAAGTCAGGGAAGCCAAAGCAGGGCTCCTTTTTGGGCTCAGAAACCTCTGTGCTAGAAGAACCTGTCCCTGCCCAGAGGGGAATCCAAAGAGCCTTGCAGGAAATGTCATTTGCCAGGTCCTCAGGGAAATGAGCATTGTGTCACTCCTGTGTGGCTGGAGATGTTGTCAGACCACTAGCCTGCATCATCTCTAGGGGCCTGTTTGCTCAGAGCATGGGGCACTGAATCACTGATGCATTCTTGGAATTATTCTGCTCCTCCACAACTTCATCTACTGTGTTGCAGAAAAACTTAGAAGCTACAAGAGATTTTTGAAGTCCCATTGTGCCCTGCATCTTATAAAAAAAGGTCTCATCTCCATTGCAAAGGAACTCAATCTGAACAAGCTGCTATTATACTGTATCAAAGGATACTTAGAGATGTTCTATCAGTCTCCATCTGGCCTATGGAGTGCCGGCATACAGAACTCATCACTGTTTGTTTTAACAGGTGTCTGGATATTGATGATGTCAGCCGTTTTACCTGGCAGTCTTGCAGTGCTCAAGGCACTGCTTCTGCCTTAGCAAATGCAGGTTTAGAGCATTTCTGAGATGTTCTACTGTAGTGATAAGAGAACCCTGGAAGTCACAGCTGGAGAGAGGGAGATCCCAGAGGGACATCACCCCTGGAGGACAGTGATCTCTTCTTTCCACCAGCTGCCAGCATTGCTGATCCATGTGGGCTGGGCAGGGCAATGCTGCCTTCTTCATGGAAATCAGAAAAGCAAGGAAAGCTAATTGCCAGGTAAGGTTGTTCAGTATTTCATTCCCAGCTGAGCTGGTATCAACTCCAAACTTAGAGTGATAATGTCAGAAGCTTCAAAACCAGAAACTTGTGTTTTGTAATACCCAGCAGAAGAGGAGCAGGGATTAAAATAGAGATTAGTCCACGCTGTATCTTTGAAGCTTGGATTCGTGCCCATAGCTGTGGTAGTGAATTGCTTCTCAAGCTGGAAGGCATGTGGATGGGAAATCTTGCAAAATATCAGATCTCATAGGATTTCTGCCTCTTAAAATTAACCATGTTGCAGGATTTGGGCACTGACAAGACTTAGTTCTGTTTTAAAGTGGAGACTTACTTTTAAAATTAGCCTAACCATGAATTTGAATCGGATCTTTACATAGTACATTTTCCAGATGCTGCAATAACACCTGTTAGTGCAGCTACAGATAAAAAAGTGCTGAGTATTGTTTAAAATGTGCAAAAGCAATGTGTATCCCTGGTACTGAGCCACAGCATAGTTTCTCCTGGCACTGCTTGTGCTTATGGGACCTGTGGAAACAAATCTAATGCAGAGCAAGTGCCTGTTACACAAGCATGAGTTGTGGTCACCATGGACTGTCCTAATGTGGGGCCTTTTGGCTGTTAAGGAAAAGAAAATTCTTTTTTTTTTTTTTTTTTTTCTCTTTGTAGGCTATTTCTTACATTGCTTTTAGTTAAAATGCAAGTATTTAGAGGAATATTTAGGTGGCACAGTGATTTTTTATGTATTTATTATTAAGTGCTTGTGTGTGAAGGTTTTGTGGGTGGTTCGATGACCTTTATATCATGTCATAACATAATTTAAAGAGCTTGAAGCACATGAGCACTTTGGAATATCAGAATGAAAATAATCAGATTAAATTAATAAAAGTAAATTCAATCCCTTTACATGGAGAAGAGCTGTGCATCGTTCTGGTGCAGCTGGATATCAGAAGATTTATCCCTGCACCTTGAGACAAGGGTCTCTTGGCCCTGCATGAACTATGATCACTTTCACCACGGCATGGTCAGGTTTGGGACAGTGTGTGTGGAGATGGCAAAAAGGGCATGCTTTGCTATGGTAGTCTGTGCCAAATCCTGCTCCCAGGCTTTAATATTTTGGAATCAATAGGACTTTTCAACAAAATTGGTGAAATTGTGTACAACTTCAACCTGGGCAAAACAGTACATTTCAGAAGCTTGTCTTGGTAATATACAGAGGTCTTCTTTGATTGCAAAGAAACATCTAATTGCATCAGACATTTAGCAAAAAATAGTCTATATCTTTACAAAGTTATAAACAGCTGAAAAGAGGAGAATGTGAAGGGACAGCTTGTGCTAACAGGTGGCCCTACCACCATCTGCAATAATTCTTTGATACAATCAGTTGGTTGAACACTTAGCATATCATCTCCCAAACTCTATTAATATTTTAGTTGTTTACTGTTTAGAGTGCATTTAGGGGTGCAGATTTGGAGGCTACAGCATGTTCCCAGCAGTACTACAAATTTTGTGATGCTTCAGATTTGCATGCCCTCAACTAAAATCAATTATTCCTATTCATAGAATCTCTTAAACACAGACTTAAACTTTCCTGGATGTCCTTCTGACTTACCCAGGCAAGCCTTTAAGCTAGACCCATGTTTCTTTGCCATCCTCAATATATTTTAGCTTGTACTTACTAACTATTCATGTGTTACTGCATTGGAATGAATTTTGGAGTTTTGCTGAACGTGGACATAAGTTTGGTCATTTTCTTATTTTAGGTATTACAGCTTTTTGGGCTGTTTTGAAGTAGGTGTTGTACTCAAAATTATGGTGTTCTGTATAATCTATTTCTGTAGAAAAAGGAACATATTTTCATACCTCTTATGGAATGCTGTGATGCAGAGGCCAGTTTATTTCTAGCTCTATTTTTTTTCTAGCCCCTTTTTTAGTGCTGTCAGTCTTGTCCTGTGTTATTAGGATAGTTTTCAACACCGCCTACTCTCAGTTGTAAAGCAGAGAGATAACTTAATTTTTCATTTTGTGGGGACTTAATTTGAATTTTTTCTTGATACAAGATGTAAAAGAAACTGAGAAAAAAATCATAGATTTTACTAATCAAATGATGCATTTATTGCATTCCACAGGATTGAAAAAATGTTTTGAAAAATAGAAAATGAATCAGTCGATTGCAGAAAGGTTCAAATAGTGCATTTAAGTCTTACTAAAGCTTTCTGTTACCAACTTATATACTGATTTTTTTCCCAAAGCTGCCACATTTCACTCTCAGCTGTCCAGCATTTTTCAGAAATTTACGAGTCTAGTTGGGTGTCATACAAGGTTTCCTTGCACATAAGCAAACCTGCAGCACTTCATAGACAATTAAATGGAATTATTCTGTCTTCATCAGTCATTTCCATATTGGTATGAGTGTTTTAGCTGGTCTACCTGTGTCCAAAATATGTTCCTTTGTTGTATCCTGGAGAAAGTGCTCTCTTCCCATCCTTCTTTCCATGGGCCTCACGTGAAATCTTGCTCACACTGGTGCTGTGTCAGATGTGTAGAACACATCTGCCTTTCAACAAGCAATTATGTTTATGGAAATAATATTGTCTGGAACTGGAAATTTAGGTTGACAGAGTCAGGAGCCCTCGTTAGGTAATACCTAGTGTGATAGAGCAGGCTCTTGAAAGTAGAGCACCCAAACAGATGTAACTTTGCAACTGCTCAGGAGTAATTCAGAGCATCCTCTCAAAGTTTGGATAATGTAACTGCTCATTCCTGTAAGGTATAACATTGTATTTCTTCTGGGCTCTGACCTTATCTTTGACTGATACTACATAAATTCTATACTTACTCATAGGCATGCACATCTTTTAAGAGTAAAAGCACAGAATCATCTGACTAAAGAAACGCATTTTAAACCAGTCAAGACTGAGAATGAATGGCAGTTTTATTTTTAACTTGTGCCTCTTCTTCAAGTGCTTCTACCTTTTCCAGCATTTGCACTCTGAAGTCAGAAAGGACTTGGCATCATCAGAAGTGTGTTTTCATCTAGTGTGAGGATGCTCCTGTAGAAGTGGAGATCTAAATCTTCTAAGGTTGGCTGGTTTTGACTGGACTTTGCTGTAACACCCCAGTACAATGATCTCCCTACAGAGCAACCCAAAAATGGTATCACAGATGCAAATTCAACATTTCAGCTTTATGAAGTGTGTCATACGACCAAGAGTGTTTTTCAGAGATCTTGTGTCTCATTCTTACCTGCATTTGCAGGGTCCACATGGGAGACACAGTGTTCCCAAATCCTCTTGAGAGAGCCACTTGGATGGGGAAAAACAACCTTTTCAGCTTTGTTACCTTAACAGAGATTGTAGTATTCCTTCAGAGCAAAATATGCATGACATCTGGAAACAATTATTCCTTTAAAAATCACTCAGCACTGAAAATGAAAACTAATAAACACTGAAGTTTCCAGTTATCCCACAGTCTGGGTGACCCACATTGGAACAAAGTCATTTCTAGAAAGCCTGAGCAGGGCGGGCACAAAACTGGTCTTGGATCCTAAAGCTGACCAAGCTGTTCTGAGACAAAGATGTAACATTTATATGAAATGAGGTGGAAAGGGAGGTTTTATTCCTGTTTTATTATGGGAAGAGAGGGGAATACAAGGAACTGGGTCACACTAGCAGACCTTGTCCATCGAGGAACTGAGCACAGAATTAATGGACTTAAAACCAAATCATAATTTTGGTGACATGACTCATACTTATCTGGCCCTTTTAAAACAGTCTTTTGAGACACTAGGACTGTCAGAGGATTGGAAAGGCCTACAGTGAAAAACTAGTGTGGCTGGGGTCTGCTGTGCTGGTGAGGGAGAACGAATGCTCTGCTGGTCTTTGCTGACAGAGTGGGTGTCAGGATATTTCAGAAGGGGCAGATGCTAAAGCAGATCCTGATTGATTTAGATCTCACTAAATGTTGCCTTCAAACCTTTCCACAGTACTGTGGAAGGTGACTGGGAGCTGGCTTCTCCTCCCTCAGCAACATTAAGGTATGCTCTAATATAGCAGTTCCTAGACTAATTATTTTGTTCAACAGACATGGAAGACTGGGGCTGTTATTAGCCTGGTTTCCTACGGAAACATAAGTTTACCAGATGATGCTGCGTCAGTCTGCCTTCCAATTCCCTCCAGCCTTTTGCACCTGCACAGTGCTCACTTGACGCAGGCTGGCATTGCCTTTGCTCTGGGAAAGTCCCTTCTGCAGTGCAACTTGGCTGCTGCAGTGTGTAGAGCTTGCTTAGGCAGAGGAGGGATGTCAGGGGAGGGACGTACTTTAAAGTGATGCCCAGTTGCTCTGTTTTCTGACAATGTTGACTTTGCTGAGCACTCTTCTACCCAGTGCCAGGGGCTTGATGAACTCCCAAGATGTTGCACTATCTTGGTGAAATACCAGTTGAAGTCCAAGGCCTCAAGTGCCTCACTTGCCCTGATGCACTCTGAGATGGAAAAAATTCTGATGCTGCTCTGACAGACAGTATGATAGATGGTTAAACACCCTCTCCTGTTTTACTGAAGGCAGGAATAAATTTATTATCAGGGCTACAGGAAACCCAACTGCTTAATGGTCATGAAAATCTCTGAGTACCTACTGTTCTCCAGAAGGACTAGGTGGTAGTGCTGATGAACATATTTGTGCTGATAAACATTATGCACAATTTGCATGCCAGCTGGATCAGCTACTTACTTGCTATTCTTTTTGCTACCATAATTTTTATCATAAATATTTTCCAGACGTACATCAGTAGCTCATATCGCTTGGCTGGCAAGTCTAAGACAAGACTGTCTTAGTAAGCCAGACGGCTTGTACAAAACAAGCTGACTCTGTACCCCAGAAAGTGGTCGTTTCCTGATGCTTTTGAGTCTCTGAGCTCTTTCTCAATACCTATGGTACATCTGCTGGCAGATTATGGCAAGAATGTTACAACTCCACAGGCATTAATGGAGGAAGTGGTATTTTGCTACCTTGTATTATACCTCTTGCCAGTGAAATACATTTTTAAAACAACTTCAGGTTGGATGGGTGTTGGAGGAAGCGGTTCGGACCCCAGCCCTTGATCTTGAGACTGCAGTTTGCAGCTGCAGTAAAACATGTCGCTGAAATGTAGGTGACACTCCGTGTTGCACTTCCATAGAGAGGATCTGGCAGTGAAGGGTGACTCCCATGACTACGTAACTGTGATCTGCCTTGGTAAAAAGGGTGAATAGCAAGATGAGGTATGGGAAGGAGATAAAGGAAAGACAGAGCTGGAAAGTGAGAAATGCATGGGAGGAGTGGAGCTGATGTGCAGAAAAAGGAGAGGGAGCAGAGGAGTGGAATATTAAATCAGCAGCTGAAGTGCAGGTTTGTTACCCCAGGGGAGTCCAGGGCCGAAGCTTGTGCTACATCAGGTGAGGCAAGGGGCAATACTGCTCTCCCCTCCAGGGCAAGCCTGGGGATGAGACTGCACAGGGAAGGCAAGGGAGGTGTTTTGACAGCCTGTCAGATTGCTGTCCTCCCAGTGACATTGCTAGTTGGATCAGGATGGAATTTACTCCTTACCTCAGGGTAGCAGGTGGGTTTTTTGTGTCCTCAGCACCCTGGAGGAACACAAGGTTCTGAGGGTCATAAAGGCATTTTCCCCAGGGATTTGTTAAGCATCTGTGGTGGCTTGTGATGAGAGCAGAAAGTATAAGGTTGGTTTCTTGGGAGTTGTTTGTTTTTTTAATGCTCCTGCATTTTCTGTCAGGTGGTTACCTGCAGTGGTCTCTCTGCAGCGCTCCCTGTACAGTGCTTAGAGAGGGACACCCTGAAGAGTTGTGGTGGGTGGGTCTGGAGCAGTCCCTGGGTGGTTGTGTGGTGAATGAACAGGTCATTGAATTTCAGCCTTACTAGGCAGTTTGTCCACTGGCATATCCAAGACAATAACCCTTAACTTAGCTTTTTTTTCTTCTCCCTTTAAAACATAAAAAAGTAGAAGAGTGGAGAAGTAGGAAGTTTATGGAAGTCCTTGTGGAAGTATATGGAAATCCTGTTTGGTGGTGATTGGTTCAGATTGCGTTTTGCTTCAGTATTTTATTACTACTCTAATGGTTATAAAAGCATGCTGAGAAGTCCTTCAAAGGACAGACACTCTGCATGAGTGCAGAGGATGGTGCTTCCTCTCATTGCCTATCAATACAATGCAAGCCCAAATGGCTCTAAGACTCTGGGTTTTTGACTGCAGGAGGTCCCAAATCCAAACTGTTCAGCTCCTAGTGAGGAGAATGGGGAAGACAATACCATGCCAACTACCTGTGTTTTGCCTTGACATTAAAGGCAGCTCTGTGCCAAAGTTGAAGCAGACAAGCTGTAGTCCCTGCAGATAGTGCACAGGCTGCAAACTTTGTTGTTCATAGCACAAGCATCTCCTCTTCCTGCTGTAGCCCACAGCTCCAGCTGATGAGACAAAACATATGGCAGGCTGGGTGAGACTGATTGGTAATATTTCTGGTATCTTACAACGTGCTGGACAGTAATGCTTTCATTTTTAATCCTTTTATTATCCAAATGGCTGATTAAAAAGAAAGAAAAGTGCTTGCAATGAAATGCTGCAGCAGCAGTTTGTTTCTGGTGGCTAAATCCATACCTTTTTTCATGTTTCCAGCCAAACAGTAGGGCATAGAATGACTTCTTATTGCCCTAGATAAAAGTGGACAAACCCCAGTCATCTCTGCAGACACTGCAGACTATACTGCCAACACTCACTAAAGATCCTGTTTTTGCATCTGCTCCATTCCTCTTTTATCAACTAACCAAACCCCTGAATTTTAAGCAGAGGCTGGTCCCCACCCAGTTGTTCTCACCTCTGCACTGTGGTAAGCACAGCTAGTTTGGAGGCAAGGTCTTTCCAAAATATTTCTGCTTGTTTTGATGCCCAAAGATGGGGCCATGCACTTCTGAAAAGGCTTGGCAGCCTGCTGCAGTACTGCCTGGTGGTATGGCTAGGAAGGGGTACCTTAAAGAAGCTCTTTCTTCTTTCTGGCTCAGGAGAGCTTTCCTGCTCTGTTTACTGTCAGTCACCCAGAGGTCATCACTTACATGACTTCACATATGCTTCACTCTGGGTGGGTAAGCAGTGACGAAAGAACTTGTCTTATTTTGGTGCCTTGACCTGAGTGGTTCACTCAAATCTGATGGTGCCTAGAAGGTATGATCGAATAGCCACGATTGATTAAACAGCAGTGATGGCTCCAGCTCTACGAGTCATAGACATTTTTTTGCTGTTTTTAAATCCTGGCCCTGCTGATAGCTGGTGTGTTATCTAAACTCTTTCACAAGGGTTTGCCAAAGTGCGTTAAGAGTCCATCTGAGAATTGCACTGCTTGGGTCATTTTTTTAGATCGGGGCGCAGGGAAGAAACAGCTTGTCCAGGTCTAAATATACTGTCCTTGACAGATGTGAAATAAGCCCACTGATTAAAATAGCTGCCTAGTTCCCAGTTCAAGATCTTACTGTATAACATCAGTGTTTGGCTGCTCTTCTGATAAACTTGGAGAAGGACCGATTTCCATTTTGTTCCTTTCAAAAGGGAAGAAGTTGAAGGATT
>NW_008240122.1:4979973-4982507 GCF_000691975.1 Corvus brachyrhynchos
TGATTCTAAGAATTTCTAAACAAGACCCACTGCATTGTGAATGGCAGCAGGAGCCAGGATTTATAGGGAGATTGCTTGGTTAAACGTAGCCTGAAGGAATGAAAAAGGAGCAGTCCAAAAAAGAAATTTGTTGAATATTTTGGCAGTGAAGCAGAGTGGCTTAATTTATCAGCTATACCAAGCTATCTTTTTGTAAACAGATTTCTGAGAGTGATTTTTTTTCTCAAATTGTGCTCTTTGGAGGTGCAGCTCTTGGTGAGATGTACAATTATACTGATGGCTCATGAAACGTGATGGTACAATCTCTCTTTTTCTCTATATGGTCTAGTTGAATGCTCGGTGGAGCATCAGCTGCCCTACCAGGGGTGGTGGTACTTTCTTGCCTTCAGCTCTTCTTTAATTGGTGGCTAGAGAGAGTGGGAAGGAGGGCTGGCTGCAGGAATGGTGGGCCTTAGGGGCCCTGCTGCAGAGGGGGATGGTGAACCATGGTTGAACAGGGATGCCACAGGTCCCTGATGAAGCTGAGCAGGTGTGTTGCAGGTTCAAGACCAGACTGAGGAGATTGGAAGGCATTTTGGTCACTTTGCTATGTGCCTATATGCAGTGCCAGAGACATAGTCCACTTGCCCCTCTAGGTGCCACCCCCAGTCACCCACACATGTGGCTGGTGTAGCCTGGGACAAGTGACTGTGAGGCTTCAGGGGTTAGAGGTGATGAGTCCCAGCCAGTGTGTGTAAAGGCTGTGGATGAAACGATGGCTTCATTTGAGTCTCTGAAATTTCTGGTATTGCCTTCAGTAAAATGACTAATTTTCCTGTGGTAATTTTTGTGTGTGTGTATGCACTGGCAGACATGTATATGTAATCCAAGATCCCCACAAAACTGCTTTCCATTGGCAAAGCATCTTGTAGGTGCCAGTTCCTCTGAAATTTTCCATTCAGCTATCTGCACAAATTTAATACTGCGTATGTCTCCAGGAGCTTTGTTTTTGCCCATATGAAGCTGGCTGTCTATAATGAAGTCATGAGTTATTTGCCTAAAATAAGAACCCAGTCTTCAAAATAAGAAACCCAAAACCCAACCCGCAGCTATTTTTTTCAAGTTCTAAAAAAAATTCATATTTCCTTTTTAAATGAATCTCTCAGCACTTAGTTTGAACTTGCAATTCTGCAAGACACGGAGAGCTTTTTTAAGCAGATGCTAAACCTGAAGTCAGTGGAAGATCTAAGCAAGTGCTTAAAGGTGAGCATGTGCTCAGGCCTTTGCTAATTTGGGACAGAGCATTCAATGTTTTCCTGAGCTGTATCTTATGTTTCAAAGGAAGAACCTTTGTTTTGCTGAATGGTTCATTTTTACTTTGCTATGTGCTGAGAGCTCAGGATAATCCCATTTGGAAAGAAGCAGAGAGGAGGGAAGGTTACACTTGGGAAAAGCTATTTTCAGTACCTCTGTTTTCTCTAACCCCATTTTCCTAATTATGATCAACTAATGCTGACAGACTGGTTCACAGAAATTAAACCTCTTTATACGGTACAAACAAGTCAATGAGGCCCAGAGTTGGACCCTACTTGAACATAAGTAAAATAAAGATCCCCTGTGGCTTTTAATTCCTTTTTATTTAGTTACTTAATTGAACCTGTACTGTTCTTCCTCTGTAATTGATTACCACACAGAAAAGGTAATGAAACAGAAAACTTTATTTTCTTTTTGGTGATCTTTATGGTTATCATGGAAATGTTTTTACTGCTTCCTTTTGGGACATAAAAGTTCTCAGTATAAGCAAAGGGAAATCAATGTTAGTTAATTGAAGGCATTTATATGGTTGGAAGATTAAAAGTTGAGGAGGGGTTGTTGTTTTGGTTTTTTGGTCTGGCGTTTTTTTCCCCCTCTTTTTTTTTTTTTTTTTCCCCTCTCTGGTAGATCAGATCAGATTTTTCAGAATGAGAATTAATCTGGCATTTTATTGTCCCTTTCTTTTTTTTCAAAGCTGAATCCCAGAGTTTGGGGACCTGGTCCAAAACCCACTGAAGCCAAATGGGAATGGTTCCATCTAATTCAGTGGCTTTGGATCATACTGGAGAAGCACATATTCAAGACACATTTATATATGTATGCACACACACAGAAGCCTGTCTGCTCCGCATCTCATTTGTTGTAACTGGGGTTAATTTCTGAGCAAGATAGGGAAGGAAAGTTTGGGGGGGGATTTCCTGGATTTAAAGATAAGCTGATGATAATTCTCAGTTCAATGATGTCCTTTTTAAATCTCATTCTTCTCGTACTTCTCTCTGCTGCTTTAATTTGTGAAGCTTGGTTTTCTTAATTTTGTACATGTTACCCCTTCTCTTCTTGTTCCTTTTTATTCGTGGTCTCCGCTGCCTTTGGCAGGACAAGGGTCTCACGGACACAGTTCACCCAGCACTGCACCCAGCTTCCCTTCTGCTTGACCCTTCATGAAGCTGTGGGGATTTCTCAGTGATGCACAGAGCTGGCTCAGAGTTAGAGGACTCAAGCCTGAACATCCAAGGCATTTT
>NW_008240122.1:4982548-4993719 GCF_000691975.1 Corvus brachyrhynchos
GAGCAATTTTAATAAAGACAACATAGTGTTGGCATAGCATGAGCAACATTATTCCATCTGTTTCTACTGAAAATGTAAAAACGTGTTGGTATAACGTTAGGATTCCAATTTTCAACCATTAAAAATCAGGCAACACTGAAGTTACAGACTGCTTTTCATAGCTATTTAGTGATTTTCCTTGCCTTTGTTTTTTTGGAACTCCAGTTTCCATGTCTTTAAAAACTGTCTTGTGTTCAAAGAGTTTTGTGCACCCATCCTTGGAAACAAAGGCTCTCCTAGGTATTTCAGTTTGGGCAGCCAAAATTATTGCTTTCTGTTGACAGTGCTGCAGAGGTGATATTTTAAAGAATGTTTAGAATCTCACTGTAGAGATGAAGGAGGATGGTAAAACATTCGTCTTAACTTCTATGAGAGTTAACCTTACATTAGACAGAGGCCTTCAGCATGCTAACTTTAATATTTTGCCAAACTCAGGTTGGTATAAAAAAAGAGCTTAAAGGGAATATTCATTGCTTTTCTGAATTGGGACCTTAACACTTCTCTTTTATTTGATTTTTTTGTGTGAATAATCATAAAGATACATCCAGCAGAGTTTTCACTAAACATCACATTTTAAACAGTGATGATGGAATATCCTGTCAGTGCGATTGTGGTTATTTGTGCCAGAAGTCTCATTTTTAAGAGTTATGCTGGTACAGTCAGGAAACAAAGTGAAGCAGCATGTGGCTTCCTGGCATTCATGCCTACTGAGAACAGCTTTCACTGTCAATGCTGCAAACTCAAAACAATGTTCAAAGGGAGATATCCATCGATGCAGAAAAGTATTGAGCAAAGATATGACGCTGTACAAACAAGTGGTCAAGGAGTGAACAAGAAAAGGTTCTTTGCTGGACCTGATTCTATGAGCAAGGAAGAACTGGTTGGAGACATGAGGGCTGGAGGCAGCCTTGGCTGCAGTGACCAGGGGGCTGTGGAGTTGAAGACCCTAAGAGGAAGGGAGCAGGCCAAGAAGCAGGATCACAGACCTGGATTTCAGGAGAGCAAAATATGCCTCTGTAGTGGTGCATCCTCCCATTCCCGCCTCTTTTTTGGGCCACACTGTGATCTAAGAAATGCTCCTTAGGCCTCAACCTTGACAAAGAGCACCTGGGCTCGGCTCTTCTTGAGATTATAAGAAACACTTTCTGCTTCCAGTACTTGTGCTCTCTGACCAGTCCCTGCTTTTTTATTTTATGAACAGCATTGGAAGCTTTTTTTTTTTCTAAATGGCATAACATTCTTGTTCTCACACTTTCAAAGAAAGTTTCTGACCCGAAGTGCAGCCAGGATGAAACACTATTATGGCTAAAGCCCACTTTCTTGCGGCCCTATAAACAGCAGTCCTAAAGGAGACTCTTTGAGCTCTCCCAGACTGCAAAGGACTGTGACCAGCAACCTCCCTCTGAGTGGGGCCTCTCAGATTTGCTGCACTCAGAGGATTGCTGAGCAAGGACAGATCCTGGAGTCCACTCCTTGAGCCTTGACTCTTTGCCCATTGAGAGGATGCAAAGGCTTTGAGGAGACTTTTTTACAGGTACCCTGTACAGACTCCTTGTGTCTGTGTGCATGCGAGTGTGTGTATGCTATATCAAATATGGGAGAAATGTTGCTCTCCTAGATTCTTCTTAGGTACTTCAGATATGTAATTAAGTTAGGCCTGTAAGTAAGTTACTGTTGTGACAAAGTACATCCTATATGAATCCATTGCTAAAGTGTTAAGTTAAATTATAAGTTAAGTTAAACGTTGGTAAGTTTACGTACTGCTGAGTTTAAATGCTATTAAGTGATATCAGGCCTTTAGACCTTATTCCTTTTTATCCTTAGCCTTTCTATCCTTTTGTCACACACACACACACACACACAAACACAAAGATAGTTTTTGGTTTATTTTGATTTGGATTGATTGACTCTGGATTTTTGTTTGTTGCTTTTACTCAGTGTGCCTTAGCCACTTAGTAAGCAGCAGAGTGAACCTTGCCAACAAACTTTGTTGTGCTGTTGCTTTTATATTAAACCTGTTTTTACTGATACCTTTGCCAGTGGTTCTTTAAGTGATCTCAAAACACTCATTCATAACAATCCCTTCAGAAATCTGCTTGGAAGAATCCTATGGAATATGGCTACAGAGAGAAAAGGAGTCCAGGAGTGATGGGTGCCCAGGAAAGCACCATCTCAAAGCATAGGAAATCAAGCAAAAGTGGCAGAAAGCCTGTATGAATGAGCAAGCAGTGCCAAACTGAATTCGGACATACAAAGGAAGTGTATGACATTGTAGAAGGCTACTAGGTTGATTAAACAAGATTTTTCCTTTGTAAATGCACGCTGACTGTTCCCAATCACATTCTTATCCTTTGTGTGTTTGGAAATGCTTCTCAGGACAGTTGTCTCCATCAGCTTCCTAGGAACTAAGGTGAAGTCGTCTAGTCTGTAGTTCCTCAGATTTTCCTTGTTGTCGTTCTTGAAGTTGGAGGAATATTATTTCTGCTCCAGTCATCAGCAGAAATAGTTTGAATTCAAGTGGCTGACTTTTATAAAGTATTTAAAATTTTCCATAATATTAAATAGCTCAAGGCCTCTTTCACATATATTGTTGGAGTGTTACTGTATTAAATTCCTCATAAAAGAAATTCCATCTTTTTAATAGATGTTACAGGTAGGTACACTCAACATAGAGCAACTGCAAGTGAACATTATTACATCAATTAATGTTAGCAATACATTCAAAATAGCTTGTACGTAGCTTATCCAAAACCTTTAAGGTTGCATGGTGGTTCTGAAATTATTTTGGTGGTAGTGGTGGAAACAGGGGGAGTTGGTTTTTTACCCTTTTTATTTTCTTCTGGGTGTTTTATTTTTTCTGAGTATGAGGCACTGGAGTGTGTCCAGGTTTGGGCAATGAAGCTGGTGAAGGGTCAGATATTGGAACAGGTTGCCCAGGGAAGTGGCTGAGTCACGATCCCTGGAGGTATTTAAAAGAAGTGGTGCTTAGGGACGTGGTTTAGACTTGACAGTGGTGGGTTAATGGTTGGACTTGATGATCTTAGATGTCTTTTCTACCCTAAACGATTCTATGAGTGTATAATTTACTGTGAATGCCATAGAAAACCATAGTAAGAAAGAGAAAAACATAATTTTATGATGGCTGTTGTGCTGTCTGACACTTGCAAAAAATCCAAGCATGTTCTGAGAAGCTGCCTTTCTATTCCTCCTCAACATTTCTGTGAACATGGCTCCACTTGTGCTCCCCGACACTGAGTGCACATGTATTGGCAGCATCCCCGGCAGTTCTGGGCTGGCCCTCTGAGACCAGGGTGGACCTGTGCCCCAGCCTTTGACAGTGCTCCTCCCTGAGACAGGCCTCTGGGGACCATTCATATCCCCAGACTGCTGGAACTCACTGCTCTCAAATCCGCCTTTTCTTTTTTCATGAGGTGTGACTCATCAGAGTCATCAAGCAGCAACCTCATAAAAATGGCTTTTCTAGAGCCATGGAAACCACAGGATCCCATTACAAGCCGTTTCATTTTCAGTGACTAATGGAAGGTCACCAGTAATGAGACAAGGAAATTCTTAACTCTTTCTCGGGTTCCCTTTTTCCTCCTTAGTAAAAACAAAGCTTACTAGTAAATGAAATTCATCTCAGATGGGTATTCTTCATACACGCTTCACCAATGCCTGGCTAGTTGACAGAAGACTGCGAAATGTCTGTTCAAGTTTCTAGGTTTTCCGCAAAAAGCATTTGCTGCTTGTAAGATACATTTCAGCTACTTCAAAGGTCTCAAAACAACTGCTTTTTTTTTTTTATTCTTTTCTTTTTCATTTCCATTTTTGATTTTATAGATCATATAAGTGAAAGTGGTAAGGAGCAAAGCATCAGGGTTTCAGACTGGATTAATGAGCAGATAAGCAGACCTTCATGACCAGACAAGAGAGTGAGCTGGTGAAGTCAGTGTTGCCAAGTCCTGCAGTTAAAATTGCAGGGCTGGGAATCTGGAAGTCTCACTCATTAATTTAATTGCAGCATATTAAGAAATGAAGAGAGAGCAAACAGACACAGAAACACACTTCTGAGCTTAAAAAAAAAATTGAGCTGCGTGTGCTGTTGGGCCTGTTAATGTGATTCAACATAGGCCAGCTTTCAGACCTGTGCAGAGATCTTGTAAAATTAATGTGAGCAGTATGCTGAAAATTATAGAGGCATGGGACTCATAAGCAAGGGCTGGGAACTAAGCTTATGGCTAGCAGGATGGGCAGTGTAGGACTGTGAAGTGGTGGGCTGTGGAGCATCATATGAACTTTAATTATCAAGTGCTTTTTAATGTCTGTTGGGGGCCTATCCAACTTAGAACCATTATACACATATGCAAGAGCCTGTGGTGTAATGGGCTCTGCATTGTACTTAATACTGAAGGAGAGCTATTGCTGGGTCAGAGACCTACCCAGCCAAGGCTTCATTAAGTGACCCTGAAGTCAGCACAAGCATGTATGATGTAATGCAAAGGATTGTGTGCCATATTTTTCTCCCTCATTCCCTATCTTGCATTACCCCGTTTTCAGCTCAGTGCAGGCCTCAGGGATAATGGCAAGTGGGTCCTGGATTGGACACCAGTACAACTTTTACCCCATGTCTGTTGGCTACTGACTGAAATCAATTGCTCTTCTTCAATTTACAGCAACAAAGTATTTGGTCTTGCTTGAATCTACTTGAGAAGTGGCACTTTTTCTTCTCCATTTTCCCACCTTATCAAATCTCCAAAGGCATCCCAAATTCACCCATGGCTTACTGCCCACCCAGGGACCAACAGACTTATGGAAGCTGTAAATAGCACAGGTAACTAGGATGGTTTCTTTTTTTTTCCCCCCCCTTTTTTTTTTTGTTGTTGTTGTTGGTTTTTTTTTTTTTTTTTGAGTTCTTCATTTGCCTTTGTATAAAAAACTTCTAAAAATGGCTTCTAATTGCAGATGAGGAGATAACTCTTAAAAACCAACTCTTGCAAAACAAACACAGGGACAAATAAACACCTGGGCAGTTCCTCCCAGCCGCAGTCTGCAGGAATTCAGGGAGCTGTGTAACCGCATCATTGATGCTTCTTCCGTACCTCAAGTGGCTGGTACCGTTACAAGAGTTCTTTTTTGAAACTTGGCCAAAAACTCTTCTGAAAGCTTTCTATATGAAAAGTATGAAGAGTAGCAAGGATTTTAAATCCAACCCCTGAACCTTACATGGCCTGATGTTGAGAACCCCATAATTCAGAAGGAAACATGGACTTCGCATTAGCCACCTGGTATTGCACCTGACCTCTGGGCCACTTGAAAAAGTCCTTACCAGAAAGTGTTGTCCCAGGTCCAAAAACCAGATCCCCTTTCCAGGCCCAGTGCCATGCCCATCTGGGGTCACCAAACTGTGAAGTCTTGTGGACGCTGTGGAAAAGCTGTGAGTCACAAACATAATTTCCTGCAGCATCACTCTGTGTGGGTTCCTGCTTAGGGCTATGTAAAAGCAAAGGCTGTGCCACCTCCAAGAACACACATGGTGAAATTCAAGGGCTTATTCTCAGGTGGCTGCATGTTCAAAGAAGCTGACTAAATTAAAAGAGCCCTGTCAGAATGTCTGAGTCTTTGGAGGTCTAGCTCAGTTGTGCTGTTTATGTACCTGTCACTTTGCTTTAGTTTCATCAAGTAAGGAAAGGATGAAAACCAAGAAATGAGCTCAGGTAACCCCACGTGGGATAAATTGAAGATACTGACAGACTAGAGGCAAGGGCAAGCTTCCCTGACTACAGCAATATACAGCTGATGGATGTGATGAAACACACAAATGCTTCTGTCCTATGGATTTTCTGGTGAATGAAAGGTGATAGAGTTATTTCAGGCTTCTCATTGTAAAATCTTTCTTAATGAAGATGGCTTCTGCATGGTCTTCAGTACCAGCAAAAAAGGTGTTTCTTAGAAGCTTTAAAGAAAAGTATAAGAACATTTCAACATCACAGCGATGACTAACACCATTCTCTTCCCTGTATGCTGTTATTGATCTTCTTAATGGCCCTCATTTATTGGCTTCCTTTTTGTGTACCAGGAGATCATTGACTCATGTTATGAGTCTAGAGGTTATTTGGCTAAAGATGAATGTAATGTAGTCATACTTTCATTGGCTTGTTTCTGTTGTTTTGTGTCTTACTGACTGGGAATTCCCTACGAGAAAATCATCAAAGAAAATAATTCTATCCCACACTGTGGTGGTGAGTCCTGAAGAGAAAATAGGCTGCACCATTTTTAGTACAGAACTGAAAGACTTGATGTGGGGATGCCCAAAGATGTGTCAGGCTGCTCCAGAGGTAGAATTCATTCAAACCCAAGAATAAAAAGGGACATTAAGTTTCTATGAAATGAAGCTTAGATACTGCAGTCAGCTCTTTGCCTGGCTTCAGAAGTAACTGCTGACAGAATCAATGTGATGTGCTGTGCAGGGAACTGTATATCCCAGTATCCATTCAAATGCACTCAGTGCAAATTCTGAGCATTTGAAGACTTAATGTTGTACAACTTCTGTCAGGAGCAGAAATGCAGACACAGAGGATGTGAGTTGGATCTCTTCCTGGGATATTGATTTGGATTGGAACACAAGTAAAAGAGAAATGGTCTCCCCATGATGGAAGAATTTGTGTTGAAACAAAGTGTGTGCAAATATGTGCATAATACATAGCAACTGATGGAGGATGATCAGATAAAAATGTTAATGTGAAGACCAGGTAAAAATCTGGTCTTGGGCCTAGTTGTTCTACAGAAATGAAACACAATAACCCAGAGAATATTTTAAACAGTTATTTCCTAAAATCCTACCTTGCCTTGATCTTTTCAAACTTGCCATTAATGTAAAAATCTGTAAAGTTCATTAATTAGGAGTCTCAATTCAAATTTTATCTTGGTCTTTCTGGAAGGCCATGCAGCATGACTCAAAGGACTACTGCAATAACATATAACACAAGCCTGGAGTGATAAATCTTTGTGATACAATATCCCAGAATCTAATGTACATTGGCACTCATCAACTGCTACCTGAAGAGATGGTTTAATAGGCATTTGCTTAAGATCCTGAGGTTATCCTAGACATAAGCACCAGACACGAGTGAACCAAAGCTGTCTTAAGATACTCAAGAAGCATACCCATTAAAGACTTCAGGTGTGCTTTCACCATCTGTGCCTTGGCAGAATATAAAACTCAACATCACCTGAAGCTGGCGTGGTGTAAGTGCTCGTTGGAAGGACTGGCACATATGAGGTCATTTTGGCTTTCCCTGCAAACACCTGTCAATGAACAATGAACTTGGACAGAGTTCTTTAATCTTGTGTAGTGCCAGGTGGAGAACAGACATAGAGATGTGCGTGAGAAAGGTATTTTTCACTCTAGATGAGACTGTTAGAAAAGAAAGAACTTTAACATTATCCTTTACTGAGAAGGTTTTTTGCTCTGAATTCAAGTGAATCCTGGAAATTAAAAAATCATACTCTCCACCGCTTTTTAAAAACAATAATAAAAAATAGTTAAACTGAAGACATTTGAGCACTGATTTGGTACTGAGTATTAGCAGCATACTTCTGAACTGAATCCCACTGCCTCTGTCACATTGGACAAACTGGGAGTATGGTTTCTCTTTTCTCAGAGGAGCATGGTTTTCTCTCCTGCTTTCCCTTCACTGGCTGAATTCAGAGTGAACAGATCAGCTCAAATGTAAGGACCTAAAAATATCAAAATAGAGGTAAGTATCAACGTTCACAAAAATTTTTTTGTAAAAAGCAGCCTGTGAACATTCCCAGTGCTCCTGGTTACTGAAAGCCCTGTTTTGTGGGGTTCAGGCCATGCCACTGTATTTGTTGTTTGTTTCCTTGGCATTTAGCAGATTTCTGAATATCCTTTTGTTATTTTCTGTCTCTTATTTCCTTTTGCCTCCCCAGGACCCCTGGGCAGAGCCTTCCTGCTCCTACAGGAGGTCTCCAACCTCACTGCGGAGGGGAAGAGAGGGGCTGAGGGAAGCATCTGGTGGAAGTGAAATCCAGGCAATGACACACAGAGGAAGAAATTGCATTGAGTGGGAGGCCACCAGGGTAGCTGGTGCCCTTTTTGCACCCACCTGCAGCATTCCACTCGATTTTCTGCTTTTCCTCATGTGGAATCTGCTGCACAACGACCAGGGTAAGAGGAGAAGAGCCAGCTCTTGGTCACATTGGAGCAATGGAAGATTAACACCGGCCTTTACTGAAAAGATGGGGAAAACCAAAGGTACAGAGAAGGTAAAGACAGTAGAAGACATCCAGGTGCTGCCCCACAGAACAAGAGGCTCCTAAAGGTGCCAGTCCTACAATAAGGAAAAGCTCAGTACAGGGCCAAAGGCTTCTAAAAACCTACATGTTCAGTCTGAAATGGCCCAACAGTGTGCCTCCAGTCTTCTCTGAAGTTAATGACTGTCAAGGGCATGCAGCACTAGGCAGGACCAAGCTGGTGCTGTGTGCATCCTGGGTGAGAAAGGCTATCATGTTCTCCTTGGTACTGGGCAGGGGGTGATCTGCCCTGGGAGTCTGTGTGTATTGTAAATACCAGTGGTGGTAGCAGTGTCTGTACAGGGATACTGAGCTGGCCAAAGCCTCCAGGAATGTGTTCTCTGCTCAGAAGAGAGAGCAAGAGCACGCATTTGCCAAGCAGTCACAGAGATGCTTTCAAGCAGGGTATCCTGGCCCTTCCCTGATTTGTCTTTTGACATTATTTGTGTCCTATGTGTGAGCGGAAAAGTTTTTGCACTATTTAATGGTTGTTTCTAATATTGTTTGTCTGGGCTTTGTGAGTAAGACTTGGGCTCTTAGAGCTGAGCCTGTGCTCGCAGCTCCTCCGCAGTTTTGCCCCACAGGCTTGACATAATGAGGAGCACTAAACCCAGGTTTTGTTACCAATCAAAAATGCCTCTTGGTGCACGTGTACAACCACAACTTTTCCTCTGTATTCCCTTTTGAGAGCGAAGCTGTGACTGCAGACTGACAGGTGATGTAGTACCACTGGACTGCTGTGTGCAGGTGTGAAGCTGTCACTCTGTTGCTGTGGTGTCATCAGGTTGCTCCTGTCTCACCACCATTCCTTTCTGTGAAAGCATGAGCGTGCTTCAAGACATACATGGGTACAAAGACACGTGTGTGCATGTGTGCCATCCACTACTCATGTGGTGCCCAGCATCCTTTAAAAGGCAGGTCACACTTCAGAATTAATACCGAAAATCTTTATTAGTAAAAAGTGATTAGAAGCATTATCTCATATAAATGCAGCTTTATTCAGTAATTCACATTACTTACTTCCTTAAGACTCTACTTAAGTTTTTGATTTTATAGTACCGGGTACAAAAGCAAACTGTTATTTTGTTGCATGGTCATTTTCAGTGCTACAGTCTAATTTTTCTAGACCAGTTTGGTCAATTGTTTGCAGTACAAAGCAGGTGAACATGAGTGGATGAAGAAAAAGAGGTGGGAGGGAATATGCAGGATATCAGCATTCCCTTGTCCCGGGCTCAGCCCTTGACAGGACTTGGGAGGGGCAAGTAAAACTCCAGGAGGAACGGGTCATTCAATTTTAATGGCAGATGCTTTCATTTTCCAGCTGCAAACTGCACACTGTGTTGTTATTTTTAAGACCCTGGAGGAGATGAATTGGGTAAAAATAACCCAAAACCACACAATGTACTGATCTTTTGTTGGAACCCTTAGAAGTAAACCATGTGCCACATAAGTTGAAATAAATTAATTTTAGAGCTAGTCTGTCTGCTTTGAGCTTCCTGACTTGAGAAGTGAAGGATTTTATGATGTCTTTCATGCTGGAGTGCTCTGAGACCTCATTTAGTAATGCTTTTAATAAGATTTCGATCTTCAAGTGAAAAGCTCAGTAGAAGGACAAGTGACTGCAAATAGTAAAGCACAATCTCTCATTTTAATATTTAGTTATTTTATTTAAATTATCATAACAGCCAATTCATTCTCCCTTGTCTCTATGGATGTTTGGTTTCAGAGGAGAAGGCTGCAGCCTGACAAGCAATGTAGTGATTGTTTACCATTTGGTTTCTTCACAGGCATTGGATGTGGCAGCATCTTGTTGTCATGATTGTTGCTTGAACCAGCTAGGAAGTTCAGTATTTCATTATGATGATTTTGATACTTGCATTGATCTCCTGTGGATTCATAATTAAAGACATCACAAAACAAACCAAACCTCCCCCAAACAATTGTGTGTGTCTAAATGACCTACATATGTTTCTTGTTCCAAGTTATGTATGGGTTTCTTTTTAATATAACTCTTGGCATGACAGAAACTATGCTGGTATCATTAGCCTAGAATGTTTTCAGTGACACCAAGTTTGTTGGGACAGACTGTGAATTGCTTGTCAGTTCTTGAGAAGTCAAAGCTTAACTGCTGACCAAATGTTCAAAGTATTACTTATATTAGCAATGGGTTTTGATATAAATTCTTTCTCGTGACCATTAGGAAAGAAGCCGAAGAGCTGGCAGCGCTGCAGCTCTGCGTTGGAAGTTAGCTCCCGGCTTCTATTCTGGACTGAAATTCTCAAGTTTTTCAAATTTTTTTCTTCCATTTTGGTGGGAATAGCTGAAAATAAGTTTAGCCCAACCTGAAATAGATTCCCCCCTCCCCCTTTGTATTTTTCCTGGCCAGTTATTGAGCCAACCAATCAGTTACTATGCAGCTCTCTCTGTTATGTTCCATATAAATCCACACTTCCTACCAGACTGTTCTCCATCACTCCACCTTCTTTCAATAGTCATGGACAAATGGTCATTGAATCCAAACACTTTTTGTGGATGTTTCTGCAAAAAAAGTAGACTTTTACCTGTAAAACCATAGAAGATGAGAAAGTAAACCAAAACAGAAATTTTTACTGAGTTCAGCTCCAAACATATTGTATTTTTACAGATTAATCTATCCTTCCTTCCTGTTTTTGTAGAGATTATCAGCCCATCAATACTGTTCTTCCCTTCTTCTGACTTGCACATGCCTCTCTTGACAATGTAGTGTGCAAACCTATTGACCACACTCCACTGAAGTACTGTAAATCCAAAAGACAGGTCACCGCTGGGTCAGGGAA
>NW_008240122.1:4993761-5026666 GCF_000691975.1 Corvus brachyrhynchos
GGGAAAGAGGGGGAGAAAGAAAGTTTACTGTGGGAAGAGACGCCAGCATTCTCCAGGACCCCACTGGTGATGTTTCCACTCCACCAGCACACTGAGGTCAGAACTTTCCTTCTGCAGCTGTGGGCAAAAAAAATAGGTACAGTTAATCCAGGATTAATGCTATCAAATTCCCTTAACACAGAGTTATGCATTCAGGATAGACGCTCCCAGGACAGCAGACCAAATAGGTCATTTATCTATACTAGTATGGCAGTTCAAAGGCTCTTCATGCTCCTTGTCCAGGACCTTTTGCTTGCTCTAAAAGCAGTATGTGAAACATTCTTGTTCCAGTGGCTGGCAAAGGAGCCTGACCTACGGCCTCTGTAACCTCCCACTGCTGTGCTCAGCTTCTCAGCAGATTCCCAGAAGTAGCTGTCTGAAGGCATGCCCCAGAGCAGGTCGATGCTTCATGGCCAAGAGGGTCTTTCTCCAGAGCAAATTCCTTTCTCCTTTTCCTGGCTAGATGTTTCTCTCTGCTCTTTTCTTTACCTATAGTGTCATTGCCTGGACATTGTCTTCAAGTTAATCTCATCAGTTAATGATGGTACCAAGTTTGAAAAGCCCAAAGTGCTACAATTCATTTTTATTTCTTTTGTTTTCTCCCTGACACTCTCTCCAAGTCCAGATCACAGGATCTCTCTGTGTACTCACATCTTCCTCTGTAGCTTATTGTCTTGCATCCAAACAACTGGTCCCTGTTTTCAGCTCATTTGCTGCCTGTTTAACTCCTGTGTTGCTGGAAATATATCATGGAACCAAGGAAAATTAAATGCTGGTAATTTCTTCATATCATAATCATAGAACTGGGTTTACAGGTGTTTGTAAAAGGCATTGAATACAAATCTGGTCCATTTCTGCAGTGTGTGTGAGCATGTAGCACAGTGTTACCTTCTGGTGAGTAAAATCTCTTTCTTTCTTTCTTTTCTACCTAGCTGTCAGTTGGGTACAGAGACTGCCCCACAGGGTCCTTTGTGTTTTCCCACCAGCAAATCAGGAAAAACAGGAACATGCCAAACATGAGTGAGTTTGGGGGATGTGAAATTGTGCTAGAAACTTCTATGGAGCTTGTGTGAACTGTTGAAGGAGAATTTTGCTTTTGCTGTTTCTTTTTCCCACACCCCAAGTTACCCATAATTAGAGTAACTTTTTACACAAGTTTTTACTCTTGAGATGTAAAGGCTGTGTCAGTGACAGATACCAGGTCATTGCTCCAGAGCATGGGGTTTGGAGTTGCTTGTGCAAGGATCCTGTAAGCATAAAATCACAAACTACAGTTTCTGCTTTGGAAACAGTCCAACCATTTTGCTAAAAAAAAAAAAAAAATTAAAAACAATTTAGGTAAAGCCACAAGGGTTAATTCAAACCAAGTGATTACAGTGTGGCAAAAGAAATAACATGGGAGCAGGAAGCTTTAGTACCAGGCTTCACCGTATGAAAGAAATTGGTTATTCTACTCTTGTGGTATCCAAGCTAATACTTTTAGTGGGTGCAAATCAGTCTGGTTGCAGCTGCCCAAATTTTCTTTCCTGTATTTGTTGTGGCTGGCACTGGTGACACTCCATGTTAAGGGAGAAGACCCGGTGTAGCATAGCATGTAACATAGCTTGTTTTCCTCATCTCTTCATTTTCCAGGCTGATAAATGTGGTAGACGAGATGCACGCAACAATTACTATTAAGGTTTGTAGCTGGAGCAGCGTAGCAACAGAATTTCCCTGCAACCATGAGGACTCAAATCAGTCACGAAATCCCAAGGCAGCCTCTGCATTGGTCTTTGAAGCAGCACAGGCCCACTTGGGGGAGTGCTCCTCTCTGGTACTGCTGTGTCCTGGGTTGATCCCTCTCCAACTGCATGTTTACCAGCACAGCTCTTGGCTCTCAGGCCCCCAACCAATACCTGTGAATCTTGCACCTGCAAGGACATGTCTCAGGGTACACTTGATGTGTCCAACAGCCTGCACTTCTGTCATCCTTTTTCTTCCACATCAGATGTTTATTTTTTTTCTGACCATCACATTTCTTGCTTCTCTCCAATCTATTGAAATTCTCCATTTCACTTTCCCCTCGTCTTCTCCATACCCAGATCCTGCTTACACTTGTTTTATTGTCCTACAGAGAAAGACAACACAGGACAAAAGGGCCATTAAACTGTGAGACTCACTATCAAAGTTGTTAACCAGGCTGTGAACTCACCAGATTTCAGAAGATAATGAAACACTTTGAATATGATGCTTGGATAGCTTGGGGGGGAGCAGTTGCTTTATGGAGGCTTTTGACTTTATTTCGGGTAGTTTACTTGGCTCTCAGCTGTTGCTTTTCCGTTTCCAGCAACTCCTACCTCTGACTTCATTCTCAAACTTTCCTGTTTCACCCATGCTGTTTGCTTGCTGAGGTGCTTTGACTGGGGAGAGGACCTGTTTGTGTTAACACCAGTTGGACAAGTTTGGTTTTTTCCAGGACATACGCCAGTTGTGACAGAACTCTCTCAACCCCTGAGTTGAAAATCAAAAGCCCTTCAAAGTTAGTAAACACAGGCTTATCTCACCCCCAGACCCTTCTGCACACATAGCACTTCAGCTAAACAGTCTCTTGTCAGACCAGTGATCCAGCCCACCCATGTTTCTCTTCTGCAAACTTACTTGTGGCCTTTTTCCATGCTCAGGGGCACAGCACAACAAGCTCTCAAGACCCTCTCCAGCAGAACACTCCTGCCCTGCTGAATCTGCTCATACCCGTGAGCAGGCAGCTGCTCAGAAATTCAAACTTCTGCTTTAATGAAAAATCTGAGGTGGTTTCTGGTGGGGAACAAAAGCTCACTAAAGATGTTCTTTTTGGCTCAGTGACCTTTTTATCCCCTAAGAGCAGTCTTGAACCTCAAGCGCCTCCAGCATTTAGGAGAGTACTAGAACCCGCAAGAAAATGCAGTGCAAGCCCTGAAAACAACAGAAAAACAGATCGGACTGTTCTTAAAATTAAAAGACTGACCAAAACATCCTGGTGAGCCACGAAGGCACTAATGAGTCACACCCCAGGATGGGCTAAATAGTAATAGAAAAAAGCTGCTTATTTCAGTTCCCTGCTGGGACCAAAAAGTTGATTCTTCATTACTGACTTGTTTCTTTTCCCTCTTCAGTGAGTTACTAGCTGTAATTTATGATTAAATAATTCCTTTGGGAAATTATTCCTCATGGAGAAAGAATTATGAAAAGGAAAAGAGATCCCTCCTGCCTTCCCCATTCATCAAACCCATGAGAATAGCATTTAGAAAATTCTGATATCATGTGTCAGGCTAGCCTTTGCTTCCAGTTTTGTTTGGCTGATTATTCTGAAAATGGATTGAGATGCATCCATGAGTCTTTCCCACTGAACATTAGCAAAAAGAAAGTTGTTTTACTATGAAAAACACCTTCCATTTCACAGTGACTTCTTGTCTTTGTCAAAAGGGGTTCTGCCACAACTTTTTCAGAAGGCAGCTTTGCACTTTTTATGATAAGCGGTTTACCAGGACAACTCTGGTTTAAATGAAATTCTAGCAAAAATATCCAGCTTCTGTGACCTGAATTCAGTGCTGGCTATGCCTTCTCCAGGCATATGGATGGATATGCCTTAGCCAGGGTAAAGGATTGTGATTTTGGAACAAAATGTGCCAAAAGATGAGGTCAAGACAGAGTTCTGGCATCCACAGTCATGGTCTTCTACATTTCAAGAAGTGCTGAGAGGAACTTGTTTGTTCCTAGCCCTGTTGTGATTGTGTTTGTGGTGGTGTATAAATATGGAGGGCCGAGTTAAAGCTGGAAGGGTGAGTACCTTTACCAAAGAGCATTTAGGAAAAACATACAACAGCAACCATAACCCTGCTGGAACTGGAGCTCCTTGGTAGGTAGAGATGTATTTGTGACTTTTGTTAATATGTTCAGCAATGTGTACCTGCAAGATACATTAGATATCTTTCTCCATTATCCAGTGTTATGGGAAGCTGTTTTGCTGATACAATGCAGAGAATGGAAATTTGGCTAACTTCAGGTCTGAGGGACCAGCCTAAGAGTCTGATTAGCAATCCTGCAACCGACATGTTTTTGTACGGTATTAGGGAAGATGAATGATGGCTGTGTTTGGGCAAATTGTTTCCATAATTTAAGAGGAAATATTTTTTAAGAAAATCATCTCATTGCTAATTCAGACTTTGTCTTAAGCAATTTGAAAATTTTCTGTGGGTTCAGCTGAAAAGCATTTGGAATCAAGGAGAAAATTCATGTTGATGTACGTTGGATTCTGGTGAGCATCTGCTTGAAAAAGCAGTGGTTTATGGTCATCCTGGCCCTGTGGGGTCACCTAATAAAACAGTTCACAATTTATTGGCAAGTTTGGGGCAAGTTCAATCATTCTTTTCTAGCTCATTTTCAAAGAAACCAAATTACAATATAATTACATGCACAGCAATAGTTCAGTCTAAGAGACTTCTTGAATGCCATTAGGAGACATACCGTATCCAAATGCTGCCAATGTTAACTAAATCTTCAGAAGCCTGAGCCAAATGGAGAGACACAATTTTTCCTTCCTTCCTCCTTCTATTTTTCACTCTTTTCCTCATCACTGCAACTAAAAATAATGTGCCCTGCTTGCCTCATTTGCTAACTAAAACATGTATACCTGCTTGTTAAGCTGTAATTTTAGCTTCACTTTGATTGATAGCTTGAGTAGGAAAGGTTTGAATTTTTGTCTTGTACAGACACATTCAAATTGCTTGGCAAGGCTGTTAAATGCTTTGCTTTTGTAGTCATCATGCAGACTGGAGCTTCCCCAGCGACTGGAAAAAGTTTAAATGAATTTAATGAATTTGGGGTTCATTCTCTTTTTTCCTAGTTTTTTAGTTAGGGCTTCAATAAAGCTGTGGCTGTTTTGGAATGGGGAGTGCATACCTTCTGAGTGAAGCCTAGCGAGAGCTACAGCTGCAGCTTTCTTCCTATATGTGTTGCTCAATAGGCTTGTGGGAACTGATGGAGCAGACTGCTGGGACTGCCAGGTGGGACGGCTCCACTGTTGTTACTGGCTTGGGCCCAGTTTAATACCTCGTGTGTAGCTGAATGGAGGAGAGATGTTGAAGAGGTGTTACTAGAAAAACGTTGCTTTAAAATGTGAGCCCTAAAAACCCATTATTATGTTAATGTTTGTTCTAATTGTACACTCTGGAGCATCACGTTAATATCCAAGGAGGCAGAGACTTTTTATTTCTAATGGCTTCCTGCCCACTTGTAGCCAGTGGGTCAAGTGCTTTGCCTGTCTGCCAGTCCATAAAGGGTCTGGACACTTTGCCAACCACATGCATTACTGTCTGCTATGGGCTGGTGTACCAGGCATGGAAAGTACTTCTGTGACTTCTAATGAAGTACTAATAGTGCTGTGACAGATGGTGTTTTTTCTTTGGTGGAAGTGGCAGGAACTGGATTTTGAACCAGAGTTGCCTTGAGTCCAGTTCAGCCTGGACAGGTGTGGGGAACCATTTAGGTTCCTTTCTAAGAAGACTAGAAAACAGCAGAGAGAGAAAGGGATGAAAGGCAAAAGCCAAGTGGTCCAGACTGAGTCTGAAGCCGGTATTCACTTACTGCTGTTTCTGAATAACTGACGCAGAGCAACACTGACAGGACAGAAATGGGGTTACTGGGTCAGGGTAATGCCCTATAGGTGACTGTGGCTAGTATTGAATGCTTAAAGAAGGTGTATCTACGTACATCCTTTCAGCAGAGGCTCAAACCTCAGCATCCGGACCATCATGGCCCAGCAAACAATGGACCTGCCATCCATCAATGTATTTCATTTCAGGAACACAGTGTAAACTTCTCACCTCCACAACATTTTGTGGACAATGAGGACTAGAACTAATCCCATTCCATTAGCCAGATACAGGAATGAGTTGTATATTTTTATTGTTGATTGTATGAAAAATTTTCTTTGGCTTTTTTTTAGACTTGTAGACAGAAACTGTTACCAGACACTCAGTATTTGTCTTGCCAGAGGAATGGTTTTTTAAAAATCGGCTTCTCCATTAGTGGCAGAATTCTACCCCATCCTGCTGATGAGAAATATCAATCCACTTGAGATAAAATTAGCTAGGAGATTGTAACCTCTTGTTAACAACGTGGGTAGTAATATTTTCAGATCTTGAAACCAGATTTGGAAGAGAACATCTGTCCAAGCCTCATACTGTGAAAAACAGGTTTTTAAATGAAAAAAGGTCTGAATGACTTTCACTGAACTGATACAGTTGAACAAGAGCGAGCATCTCTGTGTTAGAAAAACTAATTTGTTACATCTTTTTTTTGTATTTGGTTGGGCTTTGTCCTTTTTGGGTACGCTTCTTTTTTTACTTTCAGTACATTTTGGTCTTCTCCAGCTGAACAGCTGATGTCTCCTTGAGTGTGTCTTTAAATGCAACAGTCATGCGAGTAAAGAAATCCTGGTTATAAGTGGGTGAAATCACAAGTCAGTTCATTTCCCTGCCCCCACTTCTTTGTAATCAGAAGATAAAGTCACTCCAGAAAATGCAGAGGAGGCTCTGCTATCCATGGCATGTCGTGCCTACAGTTAGCACACATTTTAAATCACAGTTCTAGAGTTTATTTATACAGCTAAATGTCATATGTTTAAAAATGAGTTTATTCAGAAAGAAAAATTCTTCTCAGAGTGATTAATTAATGGAAGGAGACTCATTCCCAGAGTAACAGCCAGCTAGAATTATTCCAGGCCTTCTCTTGAAGTCAATTACCTGTTGGAAAATCTGTTCAATCCACCAAGTCGGTCCAAGTTCAACAACTTGAAATAATGAAGCAATGGTATATAGAAAGAAACCAGTAAATTTTTCCTAATTACTTGTGCATCTCACTGTAACATGTCAGTCACATTCAAGGACAACAAACTGTTTTGGGAGTTTAAAGATAAAAATAACAGGGTTTAGACAAACAATGGCTTAGATGTTTTTCATAGTGAAACAGTTTGGTTTTTCCTAATGTGTATGAGCCTTCCTGAAAAAAAGTGACACTGATGTTCTTAAAACATGTAGGACTTAACACTCAATATCATATTTGTTGACTTTTCAGCATCTTGCCTCAGATGGAATTTAACGTGAAAGAAAATGGTTGTGCCATGGAGCACTCTCACAAAATTGCAATTGCTGCTCTTCAGAATCCTCACCTCAGCTTGCAGGCAGCTGCAAAGCACAGTCAGGCTCACCTGGGTGCTCTGGTCTCCCAATAAAGTTTCCTTATTGCTTTTTTTCCTGATCTTTCAGCTAATATATTTGTCTGGACCCCAAATGAGCAGGATCAGATGAACTATAGCCACAGTGAGCTGCTTTGCTGGACAGTGACTAGAGCTCAATATCCCTCCCAATTTAGGTTTGCTCTTTGGTCCCAACTTCCAGAGTTTCATAATGGAGTAATGGACACATAAAAACATATTTCACAGTGAAATTTGGCAAAGTGACAGCTAAGAAATTATTTTCCCTAGTAATTTTAAACACATCAACGCAGTCAGTGTTAAGATATTCTAAGAAACAGAGGATGGGGGAATAGCAGCATTTAAAAAGCTTGATGTCTCATGTTGATGCTTATGGGGAGATGACATTTGTCTTTCGTTCATAAAAAGATCTGAGATCTAATAATTTCAAAGTATTAATGTCATACTACCTAAGCAGCAAATGAGTATATTGACTAGGGTTGGGACTGATCTTTTCCAGTTGATTCCTAACATGTCTAGTAAAAAGAAAAAATCTAATAGAAAGAGTTTATGCAGTTGACAGGCCACAAGAGCTCTGATGGAGATGCTCTTGTCTCTGAAGTAAGTGAAATGCATTTGTAAAACTTTCTTATTACAAACTTACACAATGAACTGTTCTGATTCTCAGGGTAGGTACACAGGTTTGGGGCTCATTTGGGGGTTTTTCGGCTATTTTTTTGGGGGGGGGATTGTTTGCTTTTGTTTGGGTTTTTTTGTTTATTTGCTTGCATAAGTACTGAGTTTCTGACAGAAGCTAGCAAGAGTTCCCCAGAAAATACAAAGCTATCCTTGACCATGAGCTATCAGCTCACTGTCATGGTTTGTCCTTCTATTTAAAAAAGCAAAATCTATGTCAGGCACAGAGTAACTTAAAATTGTTTGGAAGGAGTTACTTTTTGTTGTACTGTCAGGTTAATTTGAAAGATGTTTTCAGTATTAATTTGGAGGCAGAGGCAAATAGATCAGTTAAATTTTCTAGTTTTCCTTTGGAGGAGAGAAGTCCATAGTTCTTGCACCAAGTTAAGATCCCTTTCTTGAGATCATGTGTATGTCTAGGGAAAAAGAGGTGAAAAGACACCACAGAAGAGATGGCAGCTGAGAAGCAGCTGTTGGTTTGGAAAAGCATCAAGTGGGAACCAGTGGGGCCTGGGCTTGTGATGGGGCAATACAGGGAAGAGGCAGATGCTGTGGGAGGTTCATATATATTTTATATCTTCAGAGGACTAGAGTCCTCACTACTGCTAGGGAATGTACAGAATACTTTCTTTCTCTTCTGTGAAAATACTCATACTTCATGCTTTTCCTAAGATAAAGATCCATCCCTGTGTGACAAAGAAGTTTGTTTTGAGATATTTTTAACTTGTGGTAAAAAAAAATAAACTGGTGGCATTTTTTGTTTTCTGTCTGTGCCTGTAAAATTAGAAGAACCCTATTGATTCATGCTGCAGTGATACACAGCAACATTTGTATTCTGAGGAGGGTGAAGCACAGTCACACATGCGAAGGAAAACATATTTAATGAATCCACTTACATTAATTTGCCACCAATAGAGATTCTCCATTACAAAATGGATACTTGCTCATGTGAAGGCAATGACTAAACCCAGCAAAATACATGTTCCTCTGCAGTAAGCATGAAGGGAGACAATGCCATGCAGATATGTGATTTATGGTGCTCTTTTCTATTGTCTTCTAGGCTTATACCTGACAAAAAACGAAAATTCCAAGAGATGACAAAGATCTCCTTCTGTTTCAGCTGCCCAGTTTTTTGGTATTGTTTGAAAGATGATTTCTCAGGCAGATGTTACTCAGTTTTCAGTCATATAATTCTCAAAATACACAAGAAATACTTAGTGAGGACCGTCAATGAAAACAAAAAAGACAACAAAACACTCTTGAATATGCAACTAATTATTTTTAACTGCTTTTCCGAAAGGGCTGTGCTTTTAATAATAGTCTGCTTTTGTAGAGCATCTCTCAGATGCAGACTTCAAAACGTGGTAGGCAAATTGTCTCAACATGTCTATGGGCTAGGTAAGTACTATTAATCCCTTTTTACAGATGGAGAAAGCTGAACATCAGAGAGCCAAGAATATTGCTTTCCAGCTTTGGTGTTACAAAAGGACTGTCAGAGCAGAGAGTACTGTGTTAAATTCTACCCGCTAAGTCCGATTTAGCCTTTTTCCTTTCCAGCAGAAGAGTCTGTTACAACTCCATCTTTTCAAGTCACAGGTTATAAAAATGGGCTAAGGCAGGGGTGGGTTGTTCATTTTTGAAACATACAACATGTACCTGGAGTTAACTGAAATCTCCTAAGTTAAAGGTGTCATAAATATGTCAGAATGGATGTAGTCCCTCCTAAACTTCCTCAGCTTGAGGCTGTATAACCCATCACCATGTTGCTTGTGTTCACAGAGTGTGGGTGAACCCCCCAAGAATGTGTGGCCCTACTACTGTTATTAGTGTTTTTTATATATCACAGACAAACTGGATATGGATTACTGAGTGCATCTAATCAGCAACCTTACTTCATATGGTTTCTCCAACAGATACTAAAAAAAAAGGCCCAAGACTAACAAGAAAGTTAAGTACATGGTGAAAAGAGAAACCTCAAAATACAGCAGTCTGTGAAGGCTGAAAGTCTAAAAGCAATTTTCAGTCCTCAGAATAAGTACTTTTTCTACTGGAAGAAAATATATTTTGAGGTAGACTTGCTTAGTGGGAAGGACCTTGATTAACACTTCTTTGATCCTCTCGTGCTGAAAAGTAACAAAACGTGTTGTTCTGGACACCTTAGGCTCCAGCTAGGATGCATACAGATGGATTTACCCTGGAGTGGGATGTCTGCTGCAAGGGCTATCTACAGCTTCAAGTTGCATTGTGTGTAAGTCCATCCAGACTGCAAGGTCTCCTCTTCTGTCCCACAGGTGTGTGTTGCCGTTGGGTGCTCTGTTAATGCCTATCAGGATAAAACCAGCCTGTTTTTCACAGTATTTATGAGAGTTTCCCCGTGGCTGGCCTTGGAGCTGCAGGCTCACTCACCAGTGGCAGCAGCCATTGATAAGGGGAGCCTGGAGGCTGCCCTGGCACAGAGAGAGTCAAGCCTTTGTGTTTGGCAGAAGCACCTCTAAAACAAGAGCTGACGGAGGTGCCGACAATGCACTGGCAAAGGGCAGGAGCAGGGAGCTGCACTGGATCATGCTGTTGTTTCCAGCTTGGTGCTGCCTCTGGGGTGCTGCCAGGTGCCCAAAAGCAGGCAGAGCTGGTGGAAAACACCCCTGGCCTTTGCAGCAAGTGTATTGTAGTGGAGATACTAAATCCCACCTCAGCAGAAGGCAGTGCTTTCTCAGGCTTGTCTGGAGCCACGGAAAAAAATTCCTGTAGGACCTCAGCCCTTTCTTGGGCTAATATACTACTTGTATGCAAAGGTTTTCCTTGCCCTGCCCATGCTAACACAAACCACACCACACATCAAGGTTATTCATGTAATAATTGTTCCACATACAGCTGGTCCAGGGATAAGGTGCTTAGCATGCTGTGGGATGCTACCCAATACCATGCGTGGTTTGGGTAAGCTGTAAGGATGTAAGGAGTGTGGTTTAGACCTAACAAATGACATGTCATTGAAAGCACAGGGTAAGCTGTGGGACAAGGAAAGGGGCTGGAAATGTCACTCCTTTCAGCAGCCTGACACCCAGTCTTAGGGCTGGCAGAAAAGGGAAAAATCGCAGCAGGTCTTAAAAGAGTTGGTGCTCCAGAGTTCAAAGCTTTTCAAAAAGCCAAGTAGTGCAGATGACGACAGTGCAATTTTCTGAAGGAATCTGATTTTGGAAATAGGCCTGTTGAGAATATTTGAAAATCCCATTGGTTGTCTTTTTGGTGTGCTTTTGGACACTCACGATCTCCCACTGAGAATTTTTGTGAAGTTTGCATAGCCCAGAGGAGCTGCATGCAGAGGAGAATGCAGAGCTGGCTACAGGAGAGCTCACACTGGGGTTTGTTCTTCCTCTGGCTGATGGGGTGAGTGGTGGGATCTTCTAATCCTGGCCCACAAGGATGTGTGAGCTTTAGCATGCCCTATCTGAAAGAAAAAGTGGGATGAAAAGCATCCATTAAAAACTTAAACATTGGTAAAGATACAGAGGGTGGTAAAAACATTGCCTGGTACAGGGATAGATGAAGGTGAAAAGAGCCGTCCTGTCTATTTTGTGTATCCAAAATTTTTGGGGTAAAACCGAAAAATAAACAGAAAAAGTGGAAGTAGTCCCCAGAGTTGCCAAGAGAAAGAAACACAAGACATCTGTTCATGCATTGTGTGGGTTGGTCTCCCCACTTTCACACTAATACCACAGCCCAGGGGCAGCTGTGGGAAAAAAGGATGAGAATGACTTTAAACACCTTCAATAATTATGCTGCAGCGAGGGGTAAAATGAAGGAAAAAGAAAAGATCCTCTTCTCTCCCTCGTCTGTTTTTTTTCATTCCTCATTTAACATATGCAAATGAAAAGTTGGGAATATTTACTCTCTGGAGTCAGGTTTTACTTTTATGCTGGTTAGTAGATCTTAGTCCTGGTATAGAATTGGTTATACTGATAACTGTTGTCTTCCCCCACACTTCACTCTTCATCTGAACAGAAGAATGAAGTGTGCACAACAGGACATGGTAGTTTTGAGTGTTTGTTTCCCAATATTGGATGCCTAAAAAATGAAGCTCAGCATGTTGCAAGTTAGTGGGAGGGGTTGTATTATCTTCAGGGGTCAGTAAAGGAGCTCTTAAGGAAGCAAAGAAAGAGGAAGTTGGTTTTGAGCTTGTCATCTCTTCCATGAATTGTTTAGGTCTCTCTAACACTTTTTGGGAGCTGTGTAGCTCCTTCCAAAGTATGGTAGTACAAAAGCATTAGAAATACAAAGATGAGCCGTGAGCTCATTAATCCTGCCAGGAGAAAATAAAAGAATTAGCAAACTCTGTGATGGGCAGAGACAGCCAAACCAAATGCCATCTCTGTGAAGATAAATGAGCTACAAACCCAAGAGCCTACGATATTATGACCTTCAAAAAGCATATGTTTCATAAATGGAAAAATGAACTGAAGAAGCTGCTGGTGAAGCTGCTGAGAAGCTGGACTGTTCATTTATACACTAACATCACACAGGGTTTGCCAGATGAGCCAGCAGGCAGAGCTGACAGGGTCTCCAAGTTTTCCTTTTCATACAAGCCTGCACCAAAGCTAGTAGCCATGGGGAATGCCTGCTGTAGGACATAGTTTTTTGGTGCTTGTCAAAAATTGTTTTACGGTATTGCAATTGCATTTGATGCCAGCCCTAAGCATTGGCAGTGGATCCAATCACAGCATTGATATTTGCCGCTGTAAGGTGTGGAACTTCGTGGAAAAGCCCAGCCAGGGAAACAGAGCTGTGCTGGTGGAAAATGGGCAGGAGGAGGGGAGAGCAGCCCATCAGCCTTTGAGGTGGGAAGAGTTGTTTAAAGCAGGTACATGTCGCCAAAGCTGGGGGGCAAGAGAAATGAGACAAAGCGCAGGAAGCGGGTTCTGGGCAAGTGGGAAGTGAGCAGTGTGGCACTGTGCAATATTGGGCGTGTGGATTCACCATGGCTGCCTGCAGGGCCCAGGGCTTTTCATGCAGGAGCAGGGATCAGGAACACAGTGGCTGGAATGCTGCTCTGACAAGCCATGATAAATGCCAGCTTTGTCGGTGTGTGTGGCAAGTTACCAGGAGCTCAGTGAATTCCTGCGCTTGGAGAGCCTTGCACTGGGAAGAAAAAATGAGCTGTGAAGTAATAATGATAATAACAGGATTCAATGAGGCAGATGTAATCCACATTTCTTCAGCTGATCCTGGCTTGCAGCACCAACTCTGCTTGACAAAATTGTATTCTCAGGGATCTTTTCAGAAGCTGGTTTCAACAGTTGAGCTATGGCGTGGCTCAGGCTAGTCTAGAGCTGAAATACAGCCATTTTTTTCTTGGAAGTAATTTTTACAGAGTGCTTAAGTGAGGCAAGTACCTTGAAACAACTGTCCACAAGAGTTAGTAGTTTGAGGAGAGGTTCCCCACTAATTTTTAACACTGCTGAGTTCATTTTTGCTCTTCTAGCTTACTGTCAAAAAGCCTTGGTCGTGCTGAGCTTCATGCAAATGTGTATTTGTAGCAAGCACATAGGGGCCAGAGAATAGCAAATATTGACCCTCTTCTGTGTCAACAGAAAAGGAAGTGCAAAACTGGCTGTGGGCAGATCAAATTTCATTTTCAAAATCAACATTTGGTGTATTCTTTCTGCTTTCAGTGCGACTTGAGTTGTTGAGGCTAAGAGGCTGAAATCCCTCCTGCTGTAGGTTGCCTCTGTGTGATACACTGGTGACAAGTCAAATTCTCTGGGATGCTAAGGGTCCTGACAGGCACCACACACATTTCTTCTTCTGACCCACAATGCTATCTCTCAGGCTATCTTCTGCAGCTCAGTTGAGGTACCCTCCTGTACCCTTTGGATACCCTGGAAAACACCCTGTGGGGCTTGGGCACTTCTGAAGCTGAGTTTTCAGATCTAGAGTTTTCAGGTCCACTACACTTCACTATCCTTTTTGGACCAGAAATGTCTGCTATCTATGGTGAAAATCACTGTTATTTTGGAAAGACTAAAGTAAAATGTAAGCAGAAGTATTTATTTACAGCATTCACAGTAGGAAAATCAGTCACAGTTATTTGTGTGAGTCTTAAATGGAAAAAACCAGCACACATGCTTGGACCTTTGAGAATTCATCTTGTTGTGCCACTTGGCTGGTGCTCTTCTGACTCATCCCTTGCTGGGGTCTTTGCCTCCCTTCCTTAGCTGTGGCCACAGGTTTCCAACAATTTGTCCTGGTGTTAACTGTTACCACAAAGAACAATCCTACCCATTTTCTGTGCCTACCCACAGAGTCCTACCCTTCCACTTCCTCCTCCCTGGTGGCCTTGGACATGCTGTGGGGTCACACACTGGTGGGGGCTAGAGCACCCATCCATGTTGAGACTTAGCTTTGTTGTTTGTTGTTGTGAGTTTATCTTTCTCTGGATCACTTCTTTCACCCTGTGGACTGTGAAGCTGTGGGAGTACTTGGGGCAATCCCAGCAAAGGGGTAGGTGAAGGGTAGGAATGAGAGGTGTCTGCTGGGCTGGGCTGGGGTGGTTTAAGGTCCCTATGAAATTGTGGCCTCACTGTGTTTCCGCCTAAAGCATCTCCATGTTTGAAGCCAAATATTTGGTGTCAATCTATCAGCAGAGATATTTGATACAGTTGTCTAAATGAATTAGATGTGTGTAATCCCTGACTGGCTCTTGATGGAGAGAAGACGTGACAGTGATTAGCCACTTTGGGACAGCTTTCATTTGGAGGAAGATGGATGTGATGTGATAGTTTGAAATCCCAGAGGTGTGGCAGCCACCTGCCAAGCAAGGTTCAAACTAAATATGGGGTTTGAACTCTCTGCCTAACCTCAGAGTCCTTCCCCTCCAAATAAATCTGAAGCTTATTGGCAGCTGCTGCACATAAAAGCTTGCAGTTATACTCCTGTCTGCTGGGCAGTATATATATAAAAATGGGTATCAAATCCCTGCAAGATATAAGCTACACTTCACCATGTATGATTTAAAGCCAGTCACTGACCAGCACATCTTCATTCACTTTGTTTTCCTACTAGAAAAAAGCACTGCATTGGTTTTTACTATGTAAGTATAAAAAGTCAAGGCAGGTTATTTTTCTACATCATCTTTTTGAGAGTAGCTGAAGCCACATTTGTTCCTAAAACTTGTTCTGGGGAAAATCTGGTAAATGTTTTAGTTTTTTGCCATCTAGACAGTACCCACCGACATCATAATTAAGATTTGCCAGTGAAGCCTAGGAAACTAGATGTGGATGACAGTTTTCTTTTCTAATGTGAAAATATGGGTGCTTTGAACCTGAAAGACAAAAATTATTAAGAGTAGTGTGAAGATGCCAATCTCCTCTAATTTCACTTAAAGTAATTGGCCACATTAATATTTGGTCAGAAAGAGAGTTGCCCTAGCATTCTGTTTGAAATGTGTTGGATTCACAGAGACCCGCAGGAAAGACCTGGGGAGGAGTTTTGCAGGAACCACAGTCACTCGGAGGCTCGTTTAGGTTCACAGCAAATTAGCAGTCACACAGGTCTTCTCTGTCTCCTCAAAACAGGCAGGCTGGGCAGTCAGTGGGGTGAGGGCTGTATATAAGGCAATGCAATTCTGAGGTATAAACTGGGAATAACCTCAACAACTGCATTTGTAGGCACAGGGAGACAAATACCTCTCGGTCACATGTGTGTTGTTGGGGCTTTAAAAAATAAATATGAAACACCCACAGCATGTGAAATGGAGGAAGAGGTTTTAAGAGAACCAATTTCACCTGGAAATGTAATGCCTGGCAACCCAAGACTCAAGTCAGTTCAAGTGGCATAAGGATGCTGCTGTATGAAAGAAATACTGAAAAAAACCCCAGGAAAGTGAGAGGAAATTAAATAAAAATTCTGGTGAAGCCATAATCCGTGTTGCTGTAACTGAAAAAACTGAGACTTAGTTATTGAAAAAAAGAAAGCCCTTATTTTTTTTTCTTTCTTTGCAAAGGTTCAGCTAATGAGTGACTCAGCCTTATTTAATAAAAGTCTGGCTGGGGCATAATAAATGTGAGTCACTATAACAAATTTTCAGATTTTCCTTAGGACTCTTCATTACAGGATCCTTGTATTGGGAAAAGGAAAGGGATAGGGATAAGCTTGCATCAGTATTCATATAGCTATGAATACAGATGAGATTATGCAGCTTCAAGGAAATTACATTTGTCTCCCTTTGCATAAATGGTAAGAGCACTTTCAAGGCAGTCTTCACAGAAGTAAAGTGTAAGACTATGGTAACAAAAGACCAGAAATACTATAGAGATGAGATTTGAAGATAGGAGAACTAGACAAGGAGTTTCATTGCTTCAGCCTTTTGGAAGAAGACTGACTGCATCTGTCCAGTGTAGGATGCACACAGAGATCAGGTGTGTCGGGGGCTGCTCTTCCCCGGGTGAGCAGATGTTTGCTGCGTAACCTTTGCACACTGCTGGAACAGCCACCTATGTCTGAAAGCTGGGTAGTAAAACTAATGCTCCCAGTCCAGGCATATTTTATAAGACCAAGACAGACATTGAATTTATATTGCTTTTGAGGCTTGTTTATCTATTAGAAAGGTTTGTTAAGTGACAACCCCCCTTGGTTTTTTTGTTCTAGTGCTCTCTCATATTTTCTTTCCTTTCCAGTCCCTACATTTAGGGTTTGAAATAACCTCTTTATATTGGAAAATAATTTTAAAAATGGATTGGGCCACAGCTGAGCCATTGTCTGAAGTTTGTAGGTGAAACAAAACAAAACAAAAGCAGTCCAAGAAGCAAAAAGAAAGGGACATTTAGGTTCTCCCCCAGCTGTCCAGCTGACACAAACCAGTTAGCCTTGAATCAGGTGATTCCCATTTATTTTAATGTGAAATGTATTTAATGAATTAATAGATGTTACTTTTATATCTCAAAGTTGATGTGAAGTTTTACTTGTTTTCTACTGAAAATCACAGTCTCCAAATGGTTGGTGCTTTTGTCCTTTCCTGCCTCACATATTAAAAATGATAGTCTTGTTCTTCCAGGAGAGCTGACTACACCCATGATCAGCACTTCTCAGAATCAGTCCTGCTGGGACTCTGTACAAGTCACCTCAAATTAAAATTCCTTGTCAGAAAACAGCTCTGGAGAGGTAACACCAAATCCATCCACTATGGATAAACACCTGGCAAAAAAAATTAGAGTCCAGCAGTCAACTGGAAAGCACAGTTCAGAGGATCCTAGAGCATACCAGCTCTTGATTTTCACTTGCTTTCTAACTCTGAAGAGCAAATGAAAATGTAACTGGTAAAACAAAGTTCCTAGAGAGAAACTCAAATTCCACATGGCTGATGCCACCCAGGCACCAGCTGTGAGGACATAATAAACTCTGCTTTTAAAAAGAAATAGGCAGTGCCAAGCTTCTATTTCTGCAGTTGGGGGTTTTTTGTCTGCTGAATTCGGTTGGTTTTAAGGGCCACACACATCCAGGGACTGCTCCGTCCCTGGTATAAGTATCCTCATCCTGATTGCCATCAGACTATGTAGCATGTGCTAAAAGAAATGTTATTTTGGTAGGGGTGAAACTTTTGTCAAGCAATGTCAAGGAGTGGCCACAAGACATTTTGGCACTGGATACATTCTCCCTGGAGGCAAGAGCTCGCAACACTTCAAGAGAATCCATAGCAGTCTCTGCAAGATGAGAGGTTGTTTTATCCAAATATTGCCTCATTTTAAACAACTGTAGTTGCTGCCTTTTTTTATATTAATGAACTGTATTAACGATGATGTATAGGGACATCCTATCCTTCGGATATTAGTTGAGAGAGGGAAGGAGCAGGGAAGGGGAGGACTGGGGAGCAGGCAGGCGCTGTTTTCAAACATCTGGCTGTGTCCTGAGGAGGTGCATGGGGAGGCAGGGAGGGAAAATGAACTGTGTTGCCTGTGGCACAGGGGAAAGGAGGCAGTAGAAGCTGAGAGCACAGCACAGGTAGGCTGAACCATGAATGGCTGTGATTTCAACACACGGCTTTGTCAAAGGCCAACTTGCTCAGGAGCAGCGCCATATTTCTGGAGATCAGACATCAGAAAGAGCCAGGCATTGAGGTCCCTCTCAGCTAATAAATGGTTTGGGATAGCCTTTAGCCCACAAAGACATAATGGTCTATTCCTGAACTAGGAGGGGCTGTGCTTTGGTGCTGGACCTCCTGTGTTTTGGACCTGCACCTCCAGGTCTGGACACTGAGCCACACTCCCAGTGCCAGCTGTACACCACTGTGCCGGGGCTGTTGCATCCTGAGCACGGTGTGCAAGTGCATGGTGAAACAGGTGGTGATGTAAGAGGTGAATGCAACAGCTAAGCACACATGCTCCTGTGCAATTGCATATGAACTGGTCTCTCTCTTGTGTCAAGCACAGCTCAGCAGTAGGAAACCAGGTTCTCTCCAAGTTCCTAGATTTGCTAATGTTAGGTTGCACCAGACTATTCACATTAGAAAAGTATTGAAGACATAGGACAGACTGAAAGGAGAACAGATGAGATGAATGAGATTGTGAGGTTCCCATGCTGTTGCTGCTGCTGCTGCTGCTGCTGTTGTCACAGAAAGACAAACTAGCTGCTGCTTGAAAGGACAGATTTCTGCTCCTCCTGGCCAGGTCATATTGAGCCTGAAAAAAGTGAGATTTTGAAGAATTACACATCATATGGAGTAGAACTTGCCCTGTTGTTCTTTTAAAAAAGTTTTCTTTGTTGCTCCCTAAAAGAAATAATTCCAGTGTTTTTGAAGAAAAACTTTGCCTATTTTGACACAGTTCTGGGAAGCATAGAGATTTGTGCCCCCTGACCTGTATCCATTTGCTGGGGTGGTTTTTTGAAGGAAAGTTTTTAATTTTTGTTTTTCATTTGTAAGTCTAAGCCTATTCCTTTAATTTGGATTAAATGTTTCAGGCTGACCTGAAATAATGTCTGGTTTTCCTGCTTGCATTGTTTAGAAAAAAAATTTTTTTGTTTGGCTCACCTTTGCCTTTGGTTGGAAACTGAAAGCTGTCAGTATTTTCCAGCTTTAAGTGAAAATGAGCAAATATTCCTTAGCCACTGGGTGAGATCTGCAACTGGCTTAGAGTATTATAATCCTGGTGAAGTCAAAGGAATCAGTCTGATTTATACCAGATGGTTATCTGGACCTCCAAGGGAAATGAAATCAGTATCATAGATTAAATTTACCATCAGTACAAAAAGACCTGTTTGCATTGCTAAGATTACATCTGTGGTTCCTCATAGATAAATTTTAACCAAGTCTCCGCTACCAATGTTGTCACCTTCATGCTGCAGACTGTGCTTCAAATCAGCAATAACATCCCAGGAGGGTTTTGCTGCAGCAATACTTCAGCCTTTGGGCCCAAGATTTGCATCAGTGTTTATGTGACCCTGGGTTTTAAATACTTTGCTATCATCTGTTCATTGTGAGTATTTGTGCCAGAAGCGAGTATGAAGATCAGAATGAATCAAAATGAATGGGAAGATAATAGTTTTGGTTGATTATTTTTTGGAGGGTGCACACAATAGAAAAGAAAAATAATTGGGTTTTGCCAAAGAAAGCTTATATAACAGAGATAATTTGTTTTGACATATATAGGAACAAACTGTGGGGAAAGACTTCCTGAGGTACTGCATTTGCATGGATGAGGAAATTTGCAGCTTGGAAAATGAAACCTGCGATTTATGAGCAGAAAGGACTTCAAGTCAATATTTTGTTCCCTGTAGTTTTTCAGTAATGACTTTGACAGTTCCTCTGGGTTTGAAGAGATGCAGGTTTTTGGGCTGGCAGGATGTAATGTACTAGCTGATTTCCAAAGCTGTCACTGATCTTTGATTTATATCTTCTATATTTTCTTTCTTGGACTAGTTAGTGTCATCAAACTCTTGCCTGCCTTGGCTCTGAATGCAGCAGTCTCTTTCCAGGGTAATTCCAGGATGGCTTGTCCTACATCATCTCAAAGAGGCCACAGCTCTCCTTTTGTCTTGCCCTGTTAGGAATGAGTTTTAAAACCAAAAAAGACATTAGAATTGTGCCTGAAACTTGTGCTGGGGCACAAGTTGAGCTACAAACACCCTTTCTAAATTTATTTTCAATTTATGGTTGTAGCAGATGAGGCATCAAATTTGTGTCACTTACCATTGCTAATAGTGAGGATGGTCCTTGCCTGTTTGAGTAGCATGAGCATTTCTTTCACTGTAGCATACTGCCCTTTTTCTGGATCTAAGTTAGTTATTTACATACTTGAAATTATTTTAAATTATAAGCATGGTGGAAACTTTCTAGGATGTATAAATTGCTGTGAAGTATTTCAAATTAGAGAAGAAAGTGAGGAATGATAACTCTTAGCTGTGGTATCAGCATGCTCACCATATGTCTGTCTGAATTTCATGGGCAAATCCCTTCATAAACACAAAGTCCTGTGCTGTACCAAGGCTTCCTTATCGCTTCCCCTCCAAGGAGCACAGTAAAATCCCTTTTAGCAGGGTCATGTGGGAGCACCCTAGTGGCTTCAGGTATCCATGAAACAGGTGCAAATCAAATTTGCCTGTCTTCCAGGTAGATCCTTGTGCAAAAAGAACTAACTAACATAGTTATAGCACATAGCTATGTAACTGACATAGAAAAGTGGGTGAATAGTTTTAGGGACGATTTTATTGAAAAATTTTGGAGCTATGTTTGTTAAAGTCAATGACAACTTTTTGAAGCACATAGCAAAAGACAGAAGGATTTGGGGACTTTTTGTCAATGCTGCTCCCGGGGTGCTGTGACTTCCTTCATCCTAGGGAATAACGGATCCAGCTGGCATAAATATCCTTCTCCATTTTTTCCTGTTATTTTTCTTCTTCTTCTCCATTTCTTCATTTCTCTATACTACCAATATACATTGTGTAGATTGAATAATGAGATTTTGCTAGGGCAGAGAGTAAAGGAGAGCTCTACAGGCTTTGGGATTATTTAGTATTAAGCTGTTATCAGGATGCCTTTTTTTTAAAAAGTGTTTTCCTAACAGGCCTGGTACATAAAGAATTTCTTGTTGAATCTGTAAGTTCCTGCAGGGACATGTTGATCCTTTGTCTAATGTTTGTTTTATCTGCTTCCCACCGGAGCATATTGCTAGTACATGAGTAGATTGCTGTCATATGGCCCCAGACAAGTTGCTTCAGAGAGAAGTTCTATATCTCCTTGACAGGGAAATTGTATTTATTTTTTTCTAATAACATGTATGCTTCTTGTTATTTGAGAGAGGTTACTTTATCTATGAAGCCACTGACAGAGGTACTATTTCTTCTCCAGCCCAGTTTTCAACTATATTAACAGTACGAAGGGAGCCAAATTTTCTCGTATTCTCTCTTCTCTTAGGTAAAGCACTTGCTAAAATAAAGGCAATATTGATGTGAATCTAGACTAACTGGGAAATTTTTTCATAGTAACTAAAATTTTGAGAACTAGATACTGGAAATGCAATATTACTGTGCCTATTTCTTCTTCCTTGCTTAAAAGCCAGCAAGAAGACTAAGATGAGGGAACACTGGGATGGGAAACAGAAGTGGGTGTGAATGACTCTGGGTCTGTAGCACTAGCATAGATATTGGATGCAACTGAACTTTAGTTGTAAATACTCTCATAATTCCTGAAGCCCGAATGGGCTCATAACCCTGAATTTGGGAATGACTGGACCAGTGCTCAGTATCTGAGGAATGGAAGTGTCTCAGTCTGTCCTGGGCCAATGCTTCCAGTGACTGGAAGATGACAGAAGTCACTAGGGCTTTTTTCTTGGGATACTGACAGGGATAGGAAACTTTTGCTGCTCTGCTCAGAGTTACAAACCTTAACTGGCCTGAGAAAGCTGAGAGCCTGGTGAAAGTGCTGTTCCTGACATAGGCAGCCCTACGATTTTAGAAACTGATGCTCAACCCCAACTCGTGGTCAAGAGCATTCTCTGGAGTGTGTAGGAAAAACAACTCTTTTCTTCATCTCAGCATTCTTCCAGCTTGTGTTATGGTCTCACCCTGTTAAGGATGGAGTGTTCTTAGAGGACTGGTATATTTGCCATACCTCCTGAAGGTAGCTCCAGCATATGAAACAGCAGGAGTGACAAAAAACCAGGACACCTTCTGTAAAATACCTGTGAAGTTGTCCAGTGGGGGCAAGGTGATTCTGGCTTGATTCAAATGTAATATTTTGTTATGCCACTTCCCTGCCTGCTGGCTACCCAGGTCCTGTGGGTAACCACAGCTGTTATAGGAGGTCCCTGAACATCCAGGCTGATCTTGTTCCAAGGAGCAAGGGGAGCAGAAGAGCTTTGGAAGGTGTGCATCCTCTGGGCTCAAGGCTGCTGAGGTCAGGGAAAATTACACCCATGGCAGGAAGACTGAACATTAATGTGTTTCAGAGGGGCTATCTTGTACAATTATTTCCTTACAGAAGCTTTGGTCTTATTGGGCACTCTGCTGTGTGTGCCAGTTAACCCAAGGTTTGCTTTTGATGGAGCATGCTTGCTTGTGTACGTCCCACTACCTTTCTGCTCTAAATGGCTGATTTCACAAAGGAAACATTTTAAAGCATTAATAACATATCTTATGATGAGCTCGACAAATGAAGGAGTCCCTTAAATATCTGCCTCCCCAACATCCTGCAGCAATGAGGGCATGACTTTGGGAGATACTGAAAGTAATACACTTTTAATTGCATCTTCTAGCTAAGAGAGGACTGGGATTTTCAGTACAATTCCTTTCAAGGTGACCTTTGCGCAGTTGTGTGTTGTCTGGACAAGCCATGGTGTTACTGTTAATAAGGGCACTCGTTGGAAAAATAGTATCACCCATGTTAGGTCTGCTGGCATCCTATAAAAACGCAGTGGCTGGGTAGGTGTCAGTATAACTGTGCAACGAGACTCTGCTCCCATGGAAGGCAGTGGTCAAGTTCCTACTGTGCTTAAATTAGCCAGGGCTTCCTTGCTTAGTCTTTCATTGAGGGGCGTGAGATGAACAGCACCAGGGGGCCACAGTTCTACCCATGTGTCATGAAGTTTAAATACTGTGCTTGTCACTGCCCTCTTGTCTTTGACCAGAAAATCAGGGACAAAGTTCCTGAGTGTAAAATGAGTATGTTTGTTGCTTTGGAGTCTTTCACACAGTCTTAAAGACTGATATGGAGGCAGAGCTGGTCTTCTCTATTAACTGATTTTACATACCAAAACTGCCTCAAGGCTGGTGTGTGCCAGGTAGGAAGCCTGCTTTTCCTCAGCTGCTGGTTGTGGCCAATGATTTACCTCTACATAAGGCAAGTGGTTATGGAGAGATAACTGAATCAGAATAGTACTTTTCCATGCTTTGTACTCCCATTGACAGAAAAAAACAGTCAGTTTTAGGAAAAGTTTTTGACCAAGAGATTTCTGGCTCTTCTCTGAACTTGGCTGCCAGTTGATGGCTGCTTCAGGAACTGCTGTGATTACAGCTCAGTTCCTGTTGACAGTCGTCCACCTTACAGCCTCTGCAGCTGGCAGCATTGGTGGCAGGCACAGCAGAGAGGTCCAGGACTGACGGAGGAGGAAAAATAAACAGCATGCTCAGAACAGAATGTGACCATCCTGCTTCTATGATTCATATCCTTGGACCGGTACAGCCTAGTGACCAGGTCCTTGGGCCACTGGTTTCTGTTTGAGGTCCAGGAGACTTTCTGATATTAGTGTTATTTACAAGGAAACTGCTTTTGGCCTGTTTTTTCAGGAACTCCTGCTCTTGGCTTTCTTACGAGGTGAAAATTTCTGCTTCAGTGAAGGCTCTCAAAGAGGCTTTGTAATGCTGCAACACTACCTGGGATTTTGATGTAAAAATCCTTTAAAGTTAGAGGCTGCCTCATCTTACAGCATTTCCTGTGGAGCTGGTCTGTGCATTCCTCCGGGAGAAATGTGGTGAGGTTTCTGGTGAAATGTTCATCCAGTGTCCACTTCCATACAGTGCCAAGGTCTTCCTCCCGCCATGCTGTCTTCTCCTTCAGCTTTTCAGTCAGCTTTACCATTTTCTGGCTGCTGAATAGTTGCAGAACTTTGTCAGGGAGCTTTTGGGATGGCACCAGACTCCCCTCTTGCCCACTGACACCTCTTGTTTTCCTTTCCAGCATCTGGGTGCCTTCTAAGTAGCTTTCAGTTCTTCTGAACAACCAGAAAATTTTCAGCTGCTGCTATGCAAACTTGACTGCCATCTTCATGCTCTTCCTGAATAGTTATCCTCCTTATTTACAGCCCAGATAATGAAAGAAGAAGGTAGAAGATACTTATTTGTAAGGGATGCAAGAGGAAAATGAGGTTTTATGGTATACTCACAGTGTCAAATCCCTCTTTTTCTGATGAGTGACTACCCAAACACAAGCTATGAAAACACAGAGATGTCTGCTCCTCAGGTCTCTGCAACCTGTAAAACTGAGGATTCATCCATTTCCCTGAAAAGAAATAATTTTATGGCTATTTTTCTAATTGCTTGGAAAGACAAAATCCTTGCAACTCCCAAGAGGCTCCGCTACACCTCACAACAATTATAGTCTGTTTCCTTTTCTATAGCTAGGTTTAGATCTTGACTTTTCTTTGTCTCATCTCCCAGGCAGATCTCACAAGTAGTTGTTTCTGTTTTCTTCCTGCCTGTGCCACAAAGTTTGGAGAAATGCAGTGCAAGTTTTTATACCAGATTGGTGTGGCAAATATCAAAAGATAAAGGAAAACCAAAAATCCTTTCTGAAGCTTCCATGCCATTGAAATACAGCAGAACGTGGCTTTGCTGAGATGGAATTTATTAATCATCACAGAAATCTCTGCAAGGACTTGAATTTTTCACATATGTCATGTGAGCTCCTTTTCCCAAAGGTCCCATGTCACTAACTTGGCTGCTGACCTGTATTCATGTCGTTGCAGTGTCTGTGTGCATTGAAGATCTGCAAATAACTAACAAGACAGGTTCAAATTTTCACAATGCAGATACATGGCTGGGGTAGCAGTTAAGGAAACTGATGGCTGTGGAAAGGCTGAACTGTCAGTTACAGAGCAAGAGTGAGCCAGGGAGGAGAAGTAAAAGCTGTTGACTGTCAGTCATGGGCTGACCTTGACATCTGTCTGTTCCTTTCCCATAGACAGTGTTTTGCAGGAGAAGCAGCAGAGAGAAAGCTTTGAAGAATGTTGCTTTGAGAGCTGTGAGCTGGCACGTTGGAAATGAATGGAGATGCTGGTGTACGGAAGCAGGAGGTGACTGCTTGCTTCTGGGTCATTTGGCAGGGTGCTAACCCAAACCAGTAAGGCTGCAAGGGTGCATCTCACAGTCTCCACAGGGCTGTGGGGTCTGTCCATACCCCTGGGGAAGGCTAGGGACCCTGTAAAGTGATTGCATCTGCAAAACCAAATAAGGGGCAAATTTTAGGGTCACAAAATGTTCAAGAACTCCTCAGCATGATTGCACTGCATGAGTTGAGAGGAAAAAAAAAAGCCTGCCTGGAACAGAGCAGCAGATCAAAAAAGATCTGAACTCTCCCAGCAGTATCCTATCTCAGATAATCTTTTTCTATGACATTAATTTCCTTAGGCAGAAGATTAAGCACTTTTAAATGAATTATAGTGATTTTAGTTTCTGCTATCCTTGCATATTGCTGCAATTATCTGCGTGTTCTCTTAGTTGCCCTGCTGCCATCACAGAGCCAAAAAGTTTAATAATGGTTCAGCCAAAACCTGCTCATTCTGTGTTTGTGTCTGACATGTCAGTATCTCATAGAATGAGCACCTCTGATACTTAAATAGAATTAATTTTGTACTCCTACCCAAAAAAGATCTGCTCACCACTTATCAAAGACATTCCAAGGTGAATTTTAGGTGGAATTTGTAGTGACTTTTTCCTTAGGTTAAATTCCATTTCATTTGGACAAGTCCCTCTAAGTCCCTAGATGATTCTAGTGTATCATCTAGTAGTGTCCTAAAGGCTGTGTTGAATTACTGAAGAAAAATATATCTGATTTGTGGTCAAGGTGTTAAAAATTGAAGGCAGCATTCAGACAAGACATCCTAGCTACAGTCTTGGTTGAAAGGATAACTCAGGAACTTTAATCCCAAAATCAGAGATTGAGCAGAGGAGTGTTTTTATTAATTTTTAGGTGTTATGAGGGCATACAACCCTTTTAGACTCAAAAGAAGAGGTATCACAATCTGCATCAATGCTAGAAACAGCCCTAACAGCTATATTACTGGAGGGCTTGTTCAGGTTAGCATTTCTGGAAGCCACTGTGTGGTGCTGCTTGGATTTACTTTGCCTGGCCCCAGCACACACAGGGTGGCTCAACTCAGCTGCCTGGAGGACCTCAGTCACATGAGATGCTGGTACTTTCTCACCAAGAGTTTCTACTCTCTATTAGCTGATGCTCCAAACCTATTGAATTTAACGAGAGTCTTTCCACTGACATCATGACTTTGATTTATACGCTTAGTACATAACGCATTGTTTCAAGTATGAGTCTTAATATTCTTACTCAGTCTGCAGCTCTTCCAAGTTAAATATGAATAAACAGAGAGAAGAAAAAAATCCGCAAGGCAAGTTTAAGAGCTTGCTCTGTGTCTGTTAGAGGCAACTCTTGACTAATGAGAAGAAGCAGTGGGAAAGGGTGTCTTTTGCCTAGAAATTCAGTCTGAGGGAGTCTTTGCAGACAGAATGTTGCACAGCTGAATTATTTTCTATCAGAAATGGCAACTAAACCTCTCTTGCAATATTTAGACCAGTAAGAATGCTAATGGAATAAAAACCTTGTATGTTTATGTTAATCAAATCTGTCAGCCACTGTATTTTTCTTCTATTTTTAGTGTGGTTTTCTGAAGAAATGAGGCTTATACAGTTGCCATGGCTGTCTGTCCGTCCATCTGTTGGTCCCCCAGCTCCTCCACGTTTCTTTTCAAACTGTCAGCAAATTTCAGCCAATCTGGAAAGAAAGGAAAACCAGTCAAAGACATGACCATTTTTATGAATTTCAGGAAGTCTGGTGGAAATTTTCCAAAGGCTTGATTAATGTCCCCTCAAGGTAAAGCCATGATCATTCAGCCATTGTCCTTTCTCCAAATGTATGAAAGCCATCTGCCTTCTCGTTTGTGAAAGGTTTTGAACCAGTTAGAGCATAGGCTGTTTCTTGCTTGCCTCAAAGCAATGGAAAAGGAAAGGTTTTGTGAGAGCTGAAGATGCCACTGGAGACCTGCAAGAGATTGGAGGGGAACTGTAGGGTATCAGATGGAAAGAGAAATAAGTGAGACCACCATGATGAATGGCTGTAAGGGAGGGATACCTATAAGGTATCATTCACTGTCAGTTTTTCAGGAACATGACTGTTTTTGAAGAATGAACAAGCATCAAAAGACCTGAGAATATTGTCAGTGAGGGATGCAGAGTAAAATCAAAAGTGTAACAGGGTGGTAGTGGGCTGGTTTCAGCAGTATTGTGGGGTTATGTAACAAATCCATAGAAAGCTGAGTTTCATTAGCTCCACTGCTGACAGAAGAACTTGTCTTATCGAGCTTTTTGTTGGCAAGGTTAGACGAGGGAATGACTGAAGTTATTCAGAAAATATGCTCTCATGATTTCTTTGGGGCTGTGCAATTGTACCGACAGAGATAGCGACTCTTTTTCACGATAAATTATGTCCAGAAAGCATACCTATCCTCTGCTGTCTGCCTTCCTCGCAGCACCCACTGGCTTCTCTTGATTCCAGGACTTAGTTCTTCTGAAAAGGATGATTGTCTTGCTGTGCCACAAAGGTGGAGCTGCGCTGATTAAATGGAGCCTTTGTGAACAGTTCCTTGGACGATGTGAGGAGGACCCTGCTTTAGAACTATGTGAAAGCTTATACTTACTTGGATGGCAATCAGCATGCCTTGGTGGATGAAGCATTGGCCGTCTGTGTATCATCAAGGAGCTCGAAGAGTCAATTCAGTCCAGACAGTAAACAATGAATTGCTGACACTTGCAGCTCTGCAAGAGCTCAGAAATACCAGCATGCACATCTGAGCCCTATCAGTGGAAGCACACAAGGATTACATTCTTTTGGTGATGGCTGCATTTTGACGTGAATAATCTGATGGGAGCCTGATGGTGTCCAACACATCCATTCTTGCCTTGTGATTCTTTTGCCATCTCAAATGTTGTTAGTTTTAATGATTCGATTATCCTTTATATATTCAGTTAGAGATGTAGGTTTCACCCGCGCCCCCCTCCCCTTTTTTTTTTTTTTTTTTTTTTTTTTTTTTTTTTTTTTTTTTTTTTTTTTTTTTTTTTTTTTTTTTTTTTTTTTTTTTTTTTTTTTTTTTTTTTTTTTTTGAGTTATAATTAGTTTCCCTGAGAGGCAGCAGCTTTAATGCTTGGGTAGTTTTCTGAGAAGCTGGGACTGAAAAAAGCTTTTGGGAAATGACAATTATATCTCCATGGCTTTTATTTGGTATGCTTTATTTTAGTCTTTGTCTAGGCTGAAAGCTCTTGTTGACTGGCAGAAGATGCATTGAATCACTGAAATTAGGCCATTTGGGTGTAATGCCCTCCCCCCCCCAATCATACAAAGAACTTGTATACTGACTGACAGTAAAATGCAATTTTTTTGGCTGATTTTATATTACTGGTGCAAAAAAAATGAATACCCCCTTTCCCCTATTCTCCAGGTCATTGACTGAATTCACATGAATTTTTTGCTGAACTTTTATAGACGTTTATATGCTATGAACAGAAAATTTTGTAATACATGTTTGTATCAAGGTAATTCTAACAAGATGTGACTATTTAATCAGTGTCTCTCGGCAAGCAGAAAAAAAATTACTGTTGGCTTGGAAATGACCTTGGAATCTTCTTTTATATTCCCCTTTCTCTTGTCATTCCAAGGTGGCCCATATCTGTCTTGGGGATCTTGTGTTACCCTATAAAATCCACTCCAGGACTCCCTATATGGATGCATAAGGACTCTGCAGTGGGCTTAAACAGTAGTAAAAGAAAACATCTATGGAAACTCCTCAGAGATCATATAAACTGTTATCTTTTGAAGCTTGATATTTGCAGTTAGTTGCCCTGGTGTTGTGTCCTGGTTTCATGGCACCATTAGGAAAAAACAAAAGAGAACAATTTTCACAGTTTGTGGAGCTCCAGTGGGAATGCGCTGAGGTGAGGGCTCCCAGCACTGAAAGAAAACCTGTGGGTTTACCTGTAGTTTATGGTAGTTTATGGTGCCTTTTTGCACAGCAAATCTAAGGAAGAAATTTTGAGAGCATCTGAGAGGTCTTGTATGCTCTGCCTGAGTGGAAAGTTTCGTTATTATACTGAAATGATTAAGAGAAACATTTTATTTCCAAGAATGGGGACACATCTCTCTCCATCTTCTCACAGTGCAGGGAGCAGCACTGACTCCTGCCACACTGACTACGGCAGCTTCCCTCCCTGCTGCCCTGGGACAGGCTGCTTGCTTGCTCACTGTGCTCCTTGCAAGGGATACAAAGGGGATAATGTGAGGTGTTGCTTCTCCTCAGCAGCTGGTTTGGCCACTGTGGGAACCCTGGGGAAAGTCAAGCACTGCCCCCCACTCTGCTCCCCTTACTTATGTCCCTGCCCTGGCTGCTGAGGAGCAGCAGAGGGGCCCTGTGGGCCAGCATCTTACTTGAATTAACAGGGAGAGCAATCAGTACTTCTTGTAAGTTATTTCACCCCTCCAGTTTAGCTCAGCTTCAAGCCAGGGCAAAGCCAGGGTTTCCATCACTTCTGGGAGACAGCAACTGTTTCTCCCCAAGGAAGCCCATAGCAGCTAGAAATGGAAAAAAACACTTGTATGTCCCTTGGTCAATCTCTGCCTCTTGCTATCTTTTTTTTTTTTTTTTTTTTTTTTTTGAAGTATATTTGGGAATGATGTGTCTATAGTAGTTTTACCTGTCTCTCGTGCTGTCTATCGTGAAGGGTTTCCAATCCCTCATTTTAAATGAAGTAGTATTCCCAGATGAAAAGGCTCATCTACCAGCAAAGTCAATGATATAATTTGTTTATATAGATTCAGTGCTACTAAAAGGTGGGGGTGGGGAGAGAAGAAAATTCCTTCACCATCTTGTACTTTTTACTTGTCAAGTTGTGTACGCTGTCAGTGAAGCTGTGCTCTGGAATGGTCAGGGATGGTATGGCCCCAAAAGGCTGTTGGTAGGGAAGAGAGTCAGGCTGTCTGCCACTCTGGCTTGGAAGGAGTGTGCTACATAGTTCTCATTTTCTGCATGCGTGATTAAAATTAAAGGAAAAAAATAATCTTGGCTCTAGCAGTGGGAACCACACAGATGTGAACTGAATGCAATACTGATCTTATTTTCGCCTGTATGCCACCACTTCCTGTGACCTGAAGGACTCACTACAGCACAGGCAAAGACATTAATTACCCTTTTCAGAAATTATGGAAGAAAAGTACTATATTCAGTGTTTCATGATATACTTTCTGTGTTTTACTTTAGGCAAGTCTAACAGCTTTCCAAAATCCCAGATCTGTTGGAGATTTTATCCATTCCTTCCTTGGAAGTTGAGGATCCCAAGCACTTTTCCAAACTGATTGATCCAACCTCTCATAAAGCCAGGTAAGGCACACACACAGACCATGAGGAAAGCACACGTGACTGCATAAATGTGTGCATTTATGTACCCTATTTGGTCATGAAATTCATAGATGCCAGCTTCCTCCCCAGTCAAGGGACTCCATACATGTGTGTGCAAAGCCAGAAACATTTCTGTTGTGTGAGTAAACACATCATCTCTCTCTGTGTTTCCTGAGGATGGATCCTCCTAGGGGCTCAAAAGCCCTACCAGCTCTGTGGGTGCCTTGGGGGTTTATCATTGCTCCATGGCACTGCAGAGGGTATTTCCATTAGCTGTCCATGCCTCAACAGCCCACAGCCCCTCCTTATGTGTGTGGGCTCCTGCTCTATTCACATTACCTGCATTTTCACCTTCATACACAATGCAGGTATCAACAGGCATCAGCCTGGTGCTAATTGCCTCCTCCAGAGACCTCGCAGCTCTTCCGCACGGCAGCGGCCCTGTTGCAGCTCTCCATCAGCAGACGTAGGAAGTCGTAGCCTGAAAAGCCAGGAACTTCACATGGTGCCTTAACATGAGGTTACCAGGATGAATAGGCTAGAGTTTCAGTTCCAAGGAACTGACTTCAAGTTTTGGTTGCAGAGAGAATTATGTTTAAAGATCTATTACACCTTTGGGAAGCTTTCCAGTTTCTGCAGTTATCACTGCTTAATCATACCCTCAACCCAGTGCAGGGTTCTCTCTCAAGTTCTCTCTCAAGACGGGGCTTGTTCAGGGATTTTTGTTTGTATGCTTGCTTTTTAAGTGTGACTCTTTCGCAATTTAATTTGAGGTTGTTTGTTAAAGGTATCTGCTTTCAGAAGATTGCTGAGAGTTTTTTGTGTAGAAAAAGTAAAACATATTTCCTCCTGATTAAAAGGTACATGACACCAGAAAATGTAACTGGAGAGGGAGAAAGATGTACAAAAGAGAATGGGGAGCATGTTGGCATAAGACACAGTTGACATAAGATATTCAGAGGAATTTTTAAACTGACATTTTTTGGAATTTGCTTATTACATGAGCATTACATTTTATCTACATGAAAGTATCTGGTGGTGTAGGCCAGAGCTGGTATAGCCATCTTTTTGCTTGCTTTTGCATATCTCAGAAGGATGGTTATGCTTTTGAAAGAGGAGTTAATCCAGAAATGTAAGGTATGACAAATGCATCAGCCCCTGCCTGCACCTTGATGTTTAAGTTCTGGACTCAACGGTCCTCCATTTATGATACAACAGGAACATATTTTGTTCTGCTCTAGTAGCAGCACTTAATTGAATGCAACTGGCTTGTTGGGAAATTAGATGATTTGTCTAAAGCTCTAGGCAAGGAACACATTTTTAAAGTAAGAGTAGAGTGTTCAAGTGATGCCAGCATTAGCAATCTGTAAATTACAGATGAGGTACACTGAGCAAACAGTGTGTTATCTCTCTGAATACTTAAATTTTTGCACATTTTTGTAACTTGTTTGAGGAAGACAAGAGCTGGACTGTCAGCACTGATCTTAGTTTTGCAGTGCTATGGCTTTCTATTTATAATGGTCATGAAAGAGGTCCTGAAGGCAGCATTTCTTGTCAGTGAATTAAAGATTCCCTCCTATCTGCAGTGTTTGCTTTAATTTGAATACTTGTCATGGATAATGAAAGATAGTCTGAGCAAGAGGGAGTAAACAAAGTTTTTGGGTCTCATCACCTTCCTTGCATCTTCCTATTAGTGGTCAAAATTAGAGCCTTGTTTGAATGGCTACGATGCTCTGTGGATGCCAAAGTGGGAAGCAGCCCATTGCTGAGGGGATGTCACTTTGTGTGGTTATCTTACAGCCTTCCATGTTAACGTGGAGACTCTGGCCTATCTTGTTTGTAGCAACTGATCAAATGTAAAGCACGTGCCTCAAATGCTGAGGCAGCTTCCTGATGTCACCCCTAAGTGGAGCAGGAGGTATGCCCAGCATGAGAAAGATGCAGTGCCGAGCTCCGGCTGTGCTTCCAGCTGCAGAACTGCCCACTGCTCCCTGGTGCAGGACCTGTGTTCTTGCCAGCCAGCCAAGCTCTAGTCATTTAATAAGCATCATAGGCTTCTCATATTTGGTTGCCAATGTATACCTTTGGGCAACATTCACACCCTTCAGTGCCTGCTAATTAATTTGTTTTCTTACACTTTCCTGGGATTTGGATTGGCACCAAAGCCCCAAAGGGAAGATTCTAGCTGTCAAAAAGTGAATATTTATAATGAGTGTAAGGTGTAGATGGAAACCACATAGTTGTCACACAGCAGCTATGACATAAAAGATGCTATTTCTTCCATACTGTTTCCTGTAAGGGAAAG
>NW_008240122.1:5026833-5062529 GCF_000691975.1 Corvus brachyrhynchos
AAGGCAGAAGATGTGATTACAGAAGACAGCTACATGGAAACTGTCATTGAATGCTCTGCATGCTGAAATAGAGTAGTGTGCAGGAACAAGGCTGTGAGAAGTATTTTAATAAATATTAAGTTCATGGATGAATAGCAAAAATATGTAAGTATTGATTAAACATGGCTGGCTAGCCTGTGTAGCATTGTCCGGTTGAGGAACACGTGATTCAGAGTGGAAAGCTGAGGTTTTCCTCCTGGCCCTGAAACTACTTTTCTCTAAGACCTCAAGTTGTATTTTCCTCTGTGTCTCAGTTTCCTCATTTCTTAAATGCTGCTGTTTGCTAACATAATTCCAGACCATTGGTGATAAGTTATATAGAAGGACCCAGGAGTGAATATTATGGAACTCCGAGATACTAATTAATCATCTTTGGTTTTAGGTTCCTGGCCCTTTGCTGAGTGCAGACTTTGAAGCCCTGTGGGAGCCCTGTATAGAGACCAAGATTCCCTTTCTGTGTCTGAGAATTCTTCCATCAACCTCAGAGCCCTGGTGCTCAGGGCTTACCTGCCTGCTGTGATGCCGCCCCTTCTTACAGGCCCTGCACCCTCACACCTCGTGCTGGGCTCCCACAGGCAGTGACAGCTATTGAAATGGCTTGGTAATGAACTGTAGGGCAGCACCTCTATAAATTAAATCTGAAATTTATCTTCATGCAGTCTGATGACCATACGGAGTAATTCTAGCATGTAGCATCTTTCTCCATAACAGCACCACATCATGGATCTGCATACCAAGGAACCCTTCATGCTCCCCACGGTCACCACATATAGTGAGCTCTACCCAGTTGCTCTTGCAACATCCTGTTTTCCTCATGATGCTTCAGGGAATTTCTGGTATCTTCAGAAGTGCCCTTGAAACCGTTTAAGAGAAGTAAGTAAATGTGTTTTAAATAGGCTGTGCTACTGAAGGTGATCTGAATGATGAAACAAAAGTATGCAGGTGACTAGTAAATGGCAAGGACATAAAATAGGAGGCTGATGTACAGCTCATTTGGCACTCGCAAGTCCTCTGATGGTGTTGAGTGCAAACCCTTGTGAGGCAGATGCAGAAACCAACACCTCAAACCTCCTTGCAACCAGCGGAGTTGCAGAGAGGCGGTGGTGGTGGTTCGTGTGACTGATTTTTCCCATCCCATCCCCACAGTGTGATGGCAGAAATGGCAAGCTGTATTCTCTGGGCCTGCACTGGAAACACAGAGACAGCCCTTCCCTGGGATGCAGTGCGAGGTCTGGGGGCTGCCTCCTGCTCTGTTTTAGCAAGAGAACATCTCTACAGCTCCCCATACCACCTTCTGTAGAACGACAACCAACATATGACTTGGGATTGAAATTCTTGCAGCTGATGGAAAAACAATTAAGATATCATTAAAATTCTATGTAGAGAGCCAAGAAAATGAAGATAATGTCAGAGGAAAGGTGATACGTAGGACAGTACAGAGAATTCGCTTAAGTTAAGCCTGTCATTAGGCAGCAGCACAGAAGGTGCTAATTGTACAGTGCATTTCATTCATCCCACAGAGAATAATTAACACTTTCCCTTCTGCCTTCACTGAAAAGAATGGATTCAACACATATGCTCTCTTGATAAGGCAGGAGTTGTCATATTCTGGGTCCTTATGCGCAGAAGAATTTTACTGCTGAGTTTCTTCACCTGCTGACTGTACAAAAGGAAATGTTACTAGTCATGTGAGAGAATGCTGAGTGTTTTCATCTGTTGCTGTTACAGAAATTTTTGATCCAAGAACAAGCATCAGAACTGGCTTTCAGGTAAACGCAAGATTAATTATTACCCTAAATAGGGAAGAGCTGACCAGAGATTGCTCCTACCCTGAGAATCTGCATAGATGTACTGGAAGGGATGGAGAACAGTGCAGACAAGGACTTCTTGGGCCCATGTGGGCTTCCAGCAGCCTGGAAGGGTGCTGGGGATTTTTTCTTAAGATTTATTTCCAGGCTGATTCAGCTATTGACAGAGAAACCAAAGCTCTTGCAACATGTAGACTCTGACCTGCCTTGCTACCCTGATCACTCCCAGTCCTGAGCAATATTATTGTGACAGAGTAACAGCTGCTTTGCAAAGCAAATCTTAACAGCGCCAGGTCCAGTTGGAATGTTTGCACACAGCTTCACTTTGAAGTTTGCACTTGAGCCTCCCACACTCCTCATGAAATTGAACTAGAGGTGATAGTCTTCACTTCCTTTTAAACTTGAGAAGATATCATTGCATATTACTACCCAGCTGATGCTGTACTCCAGTGGTGACTGTGCTTCAAGTGATCCATGTCCATGTGGTCTTTCTATTTCACAGAAATAATTCAGATTGACTAATTAAAGATTACAAAGCAGTCTGACATTGTTGGCTGAAAATTCTACCTTGAAAATAAGATAGATACTCTACACACTCCAATACTTTTGCCAGAGTCTCTGTAAGACAAGGTGTGTGTGTACAAGCTGGTGTACTTGACGTTAACTGAAATTTTTCGTCCCAATTCCTGCCAGAGACAGTCCAAAGAACCACTCTTCCCTCAGTCTAGGCATCTTCAAAGTTTTGGGAAGTTTTCATTAGGACACTGTCCTCTTGATGCCTGCCAACAGCATCAGTAGATGGCTGGCTCTGAGTCTCGTGACAGCTGCAGTGTGAATGTGGGAGCTGCACAGTTACACAACCTCTCCACTGCCCTGCTACCCCACTGTTTGCATTACAGCAGCACAGCTAAAGGGGCCCTGTCACCCCCGCAGTGGATTTACTTCTCCTTGGCACTTTGGGCCTACAAAAGTAGGCTCCTCCAAGGTCCCAGCTTGTTTTCAGCACTGTAGACACCTGCTATCATGTGGACTCTGAAAATGCTGAGCCAAATTCCTTCCAAATGTTTGCATACACTCTTGAGACAAAGCTATAAGATGCTCTTGCCTCTCTCTGATACAAGCTGAGATAGCAGCACCCTGTCCTCAGTCCACCATTTCTGCAAAGGTCTGCTGGAAACCAGGGAACATCTGTATACGCATACCTCCCTGGCCTGGTCTTCACCTGTTAGCCCCACAGCTGACATGTGGGGCTTACATTGTTTCTGTACAGCCCCTTCTGTCCCACTGTTGCATCCAAGCTGGCACATGAGTAATCTGACTGAAATTGGGTTTGAGGGAGAATGAATTTAGTTCAGGGGCTGAAAAGGGATATGTCATAAACAAGACTTATGTTTCTTAAAGCACTGACACTATTCCCAGCCTAAGCCCAATGAGTTGCACATGAAGTCACTTAGGAAGGGTCTTCTTTGGGTTGGTCTACCTGTGACTACATAGCCATTATTTGGACTTCAACCAGTCTATTTTCATTCATAGACTGCTCACCATCTATCTGTGAAGCTTATGTTCCTCTGAATGCACCAGGAAGTTAAAAGGCAATGAAATGTGATAATCAGGCAGGGGGAAGCAGCAAAGGAGGTGCCTTTGGTGCTTTGCTGAAAGTTAAAGTGGATGCGGTTGCCGGTGGTAGGGATGACTGATGTACTGGTAGGCCCAGAGGGATGTCTGTGAGGTGTGAGCAGCTGGGGTGCTCAGGGGTAAAAGCATGCAGACTGCCACTGTAGGAGATGCTCTGTCAAGCAATGAAGAAATCCTGTTTTATTGGAGTCAAGGAGCTCTTGGCATATGGGATCAGGAAAGCTTGCAGGTATAGATCAGAGGTCTTAGACATCTCCAGACAGTCTTACAGTGTAACAGAAACAGCTAGAGAATTTCTTAGCCAAATGAGGAGCAATTACCCATCCCAAGTTCTCCAACTGAGACGCCTGTCTTGGTGTCATTCCCTTGTAAATTAAAACAGCAGATAAAGTCAAAGAAACCAAAACCTGAAGGTTAATGATGCAAACAACAGCAGGAAAGGCAGGTCATAGCATTACAAAAGGACATTGTGATTTTAGACCCTATTACCATGTGTCAAATGAGTAATTTCCATAAGAATTGTGAATGGAACTCAGTTGCCAGTGTAAGGGAGCGAGTATCTCTGGTTTAGGGACAGGAGACCACCAGCTTCCAATATTTTGTAAGTATCAGTGATTTTTGCATGCCTAACAGAAAAAATGTCTCATGCTGGGCACCCAAATCCAGAGGCCACTTTTAAATTTGGGGGTTTTTTTCTGGTTGAAGTGGAAGAAACATTTCTAACATACAGTCCTTTCCTACAGGCACACTGACTTGAAAGTTGATCATAGTTCTGGCCCCAGATGGTTACAGAGAATCTGCTTCTCTGTCTGCGGGAGTCCTAAAGGATACTTGATAGTTGTCCAAGTAAGTGCTTAAAAATTGTATTATAAAGGCTAAGTAACTAGATAGCATAATCCAGAATGATCCCAAAGGAAATGGAGGTAGAATAAGTGTTTCAAGCCCTCAGCGGTGTCCCATAGATCTCACCTGAAATACAGATAATTATATGGCAATACATAGTTACTCATAGTAGGTATGCACTGAAGACGTACCTTCCTATTTTCATCAGGGAAATGCTGCCAAAAGATACTTCCTGCTTTGCCATGGACAGGAATATTAATATTACATTATATGTAAGGAATTGTAAGCAAAATATTTTTCAGCCATACATCATATTATGTATCATGTGTTATGTTATACTGTATGGGAACTTGGTGTGTATGTCTGTACCTATGTTTGTTTTGCAAATTAATTTCCAAACAGCCAGCCCTGTTTCCATACCAGAAGCCCTTAATAAGTCAAGGGGAATGGTGCAAACTACTTACAGTCTCCTTACATCCTTCCCTGCAATCCCAGGCAAGATAAATATAGAAACCTCTAGGGCTGAGATGTGAGATGCAGTATTGATGAGTAAATGTGGAATTGGCCTCACTCAAAATATCATTAGATCAACTGATGAATTAAGATAGAGATGGAGCTGAGTGAAATCCTGCTGGGGGTGAGGAGGGAGGGACGTGTGGTGTGTGTGTGCTGCTGGGTCCCTTGCAGGCTTGCAGAGAGGCCAAAAACAATGAGGTCTGAGACTGTAGAAAGTCTCAAGTTATATGAAGCTTAATCCAAAGCTCAGTGAAGCTGAAGAAAATCCCCCATGGTGCATTAATATTGCATGTGTTATGGGACTTTTTTTTTGAAGAGCAATTACCTCAAATGCAGGGACACAAGAATTCCACTAAACCTCAGTCTTACTCTGCATGAGGTTTACAATGGATATGAGGGAGGAAGGAGCTGCTTTTTCTCTCAAGGTGAATATGATAGAGTTAATTTGTGGATCAATTTCTTGAGTCATATCCAAGGTCTACACTAAGTTGCAAGAGATGAAGAAGATAGGAAGTCCATATGCCATACCTGCCATGAGCAACCAGAGAGAATAGAGGGAAACAGGCATGACCCCTTGCCTCATCCTCACCACGTCCGCTCAGGAGCAGCAAACCATCACAGGCAATCAGAAACTGCATGTCTGTCAAGGATGCAACACATTCCCTCTCTTCTGAAACAAGCTGTAAGGATGAAATATTGCAATATAAGTAAAACCTTTAGCGAAGGTTGAGTTTTACAGCTACACATACTAATGCCCTGCGAACAGGAATCATGTGTTCTGCTTTGTCATTGTAATAGTCAATGGTATTTGGAAGTTGTTCTATCAGGACTAAACCTCACTGCTGCAGCCTGGAGAACCCTCTCTTTCTGTTAAGACTCCTAGCAAGAAGGACTGCTAGTCATGTATGTGATCACTGGGCAAATGATGCAGCACAAGTCCATTGAGCAAACAGGCCAAGTAGGTACATGGAAATCTGCCATACACTATCCTGGGAATAAATAACGTGGAATGTGATACCTCTGGGAACCAAATGGTAGTGCAAAACATGCATGCAGAACTGTGAGCAACCTAAAGGGATAAGCATCTGTACTTACAACATGCAATTACTAATTTACAATTACTAATGCCACACTCAGCAATTATGTTTTAAAATTGGTATTTTTTGTTTAACATGTGGCTGAGGACTGATTTATGATATGATTTCAACTCCTAAATGAATTGCAGTTATTCTGGCACTTAATAATTGTGTAAATGGATGTGCAGGAGTTTATCTCTCAGTATCCAGTCTGGTTTTTATGGCTGCTATTTTATTCCTCTGTGATTGCTCTAGGATTGACTTTGCTTGCCAATACTTACAAGTTAAAACCAAGTTTTAATATATTTCTTGGCTTAAACATAAGATTGAGGGCAGGAGCTGTTTCATTTGTGATTTGGGGTGTTTTTTTTCTCTGAATCTTCTTTTTTTTCCCTATTAATTCCTAATTCAGTTGCTCCAAGTCTGTGGTATATTGATATGTTTCATATAAAAGAAATAATAGCAATTTTCCCTGAATATGCAACACTTGGTGATGTGTGTTTTATTTAAGCAAGAAGGAAGAATCCAAGCAGGAACAGTTCTTTCCAGGGAGGGCAAGAAATGTCACCAGTGAAACATCATAGCACTGCTATGAGTATTTCAGCCTAACGGGGCTGGTGGACAGGAAAACGTTGGCCTTTGCTGACACTGAATCTCTCTCTTTCTTCCTGGAGGGATGCCTCCACTGCGGAGGGCAGCAGTCAGAGCCAGAATCAATATCAGGGATCAAGGAAACCACAGGAAAAGGGGAATTTCTACTCTGCCTACAGCAGAGTGAGAAGATTGGGATGAGCTGCCTAAATCAAGGTCAGATGCTCTTTAAGAGAATATTAGAGGCATCATCTGTGGGGTACAATCACAGAATGGGTAAGGTTGGAAGGGACCACGGTGAGTCATTTGGTCCAACCTCCCTGCAGCAGACCTAATTAAGCAAAGAGCATACACACAAAAGGAGTACGAGAACATTGACAATTAATCTCTAATGGTTGAAACAGTTACAAGTCAGTGGGAAAAATGGGAAGAAGAAATCTACCTGGTTTGAAAGTGGAGGTGGAGGAGATTATCTCAAGTCTGTCTGGTTTTTGTGCCTCTGATAGATTCAGGACTCAGCAGTTTGTTCACACTACTACCTGAAGGCTCCCCTGTGGCACTATGAGGTCCTGATACTTTGTGCAGTTTCCCACCACCCTCCTGATCTTCTAGTGACAATGTCTGGCAGAAAGCATTACGCAGATCCTACCTTGTGAGGATCTTGGGATTTTCCAAAGGGCTCCGACCTTGTCAAGAGCAGACTGAATTTACAGTCAGCCCAAGCTGAGGCAGAGGAAACTTGGACTTCAGATGCTGGAGATTTTCAACTTCAAAGCACCCTTGGGAGCACTCTAGCAGGCAGAGCCTGGACAGAGCCTGGGAGCAGCAATCCTTTGTGAGCTTTGCAGTGGTTAGTTATGGTGAGAGGACGTTTTGGGTTTCCATGTACTTTCCAGTCTAAAGATTCTGAGCTCAGTGAATTCAGCAAAGCACATAAATGACCCTGGGCTTTGCTGAAGAGGAGAAAAACTTCAGACTAGATTTCTGCAATGCCGTACAAATGCTTCTTTACTCTTGTACCTCCATCCAGCCACCAGCCAAAAATTCTGTGTGAAATGGGTTCTTGATGTCAGTGTAGAGTGGCATGTGATTCCCTTATAATTTGGGGTGAGTTGAGGCTTTAATCATGAAACCTCACAGACTGGAACTCTGAGGAGAAAGGAGAACATGCAATACTCTTTCAAAAGGTTGTAGAGTTTCCTTAGTATCTATTTCCCAGAGCTGTCTGGAAATGTCAATATGCCACCTACATGCTTTCCAGAACTTCTGCTGCATGGAAGCATCCTCAAGACTGTAATGCATGCTTTGACTTATAGCCAAAATTGTTATAAATAATCTGATTGATTATTGTCATCAATTCCTGGCTGCTAGAAATGCCATAGAAAAATATTTTTTCAAATATTTTTCTAATGACAGGATATAAAATAAATAAGCCCTACCATCCTTGTACCAATGTATGAGTTAGGCTAGTTCTGAAAATGAGATAATGGAAAATTCTACTTTCAGCTCTTGAAAAATTATTTTAAAAATATGAAGTCACTATGTAAAATGTAATAGAGTAAGTGAACATAATGTTAGTGGCCCAGAGATACAAAATAAACCTGTGGTACTTTGACTAGTAGCAGTCCTTTGGGCAGATATTGCTTATCTCACAGTATATTGATGTCTCTACTAGGCCTGAACTTGTTAGACATGACACTTCAATCTCAGACTAGATTACTGCAGCAGCTTTTTGCTTTAGGACATACAAATTCAATCCTTCTAACTTCACCATAGATAAATTTTTATGATACATATAAATTCCCTGTTGTGTACATCAAAACCTGACCATGACCAGACTGTCAATATGCAGAATATGAGGATGTTTTGTAGTTCTTTCATGCTGCTGGGCTTGCTTTTCTTTCCCAGCATTTGTATATATATTTTTATAAGGGGAGGAAATAGGTAAGAGCCTCATATTGTGCTGAAAGACAAGAAAACATGAGCCCATTTGTATTGGTCTAATGTGGTGCAGAATAGCCTTTCAAACTTGAATAGGGCCATGCTCTTTTGTCTTGACCTGAAGCAGACTCAAAAAAGGAAATATTGGCATTGCGGAAATTATTTCCACATGCATGAGCTGCCTAGGAAACACAGGCTGAGGAAAAGTATACAGGGACCACAAGAGAGAAAAGAGTGAATTTTAAATACCTGGAGGAGAAAATACCAAGAAAACAGTATGTCCTCTTCTGCTGAAGGCTTAATCAACTTTGGCCTGAGCCTTCTGGCTTGAGGAATTTTGGATCCTGCTACCCGAAGGACTGGCCGTGTGCATTTGTTTCAGAAAGGCTCGCCTAGTTGTAGAGCACTGCTGACTCTGACTGCTTTTAAAGAAGATAAGAGCTGGCTCTGTTTCAGCATTGAACTCATTCACTGGTCTAGGCAATGGAGTGGCTCCAAAGAGGGATGAAGGAAGACTGGAAATCATGAATGAGGATGGTGGCAAGGAGGAACATGGTCCATTGAATGTTTTGGAGGGAGAGAGAATGAAGAATGTCAGGAGACTTGGTAGCAGCTAGATAAAATAGCATATATATAAAGTTGAATCCAAGTTCTTCTAAGAGGAAGACAGTAACAGGACAAGAGACACCAGGCACAATGTGGGAAATTCTCGCTTGTTATTAGGATTTGTTTTTCACTGGAAGGGTGATGTAGCACTGGAATTGATGATCAGAGAGTCTGCAGGATCTCCCACCTTGGAGATAACCAGATCTTGACTGGATGAAGCCCTGAAAAAATGTGACCTCAGCAAGCCTTATTCTGAGCAAGTAGTTTTCCCAAATAACCTATGGAGGTCCCTTCCAGCCTGAATTATTCTGAGATTCTGGATCCGATCCTACAGCTGGCAATAGGAGGACCTTGGCTATCATGCTTGAGGACGGAGCAGTGTGAGTCTCTGACTCATTATTAGGTTGGAGTCACTCATGAATTCAGTGTATTTCATGACAGAATGTCAAATTCCATGGGGAACCTGACAGCTACAAACTTTCTGACTCTGCAAGGCAAGAAATTATTTGCTTACTCATATCACTAATAAATGCTGGTATTTATCCTCTCCAGCACTGTCAGATGATCCCTTTGAACTTTTCATGATACTTTGGACCAGGGCAAGAGCTTAGTCCCTGGGAAGTGGCAAAGGTATGCTTTGACCCAAATTTTCAAAGCCTCCAGTTCCTCATCTGAAACTTGGTCTGCAGGGACAAAGCATCAAGCGAATGGCAGTGGGATGGATCAAAGCAAATGCTCTGGGCTACGCTCTGCTCTTGAGGGATGCTCTGAGAGAAAGCTGTCTGTTGGTACTTCATCACAATGGTAATGCTCTAGGTTGCAGTGGGTAAGTTGACGGATTGCTGTTTACACCAATATTTTCCGCTGAAAAGCAAAATTCAAGGAGCAGCTCTGATGTTTTATCTTCTTTATGTGGGAACGTGGCCAGCGTTGCCCGTAATTCATACTATGTCACACACCATTTCAAAACTGAGACTGACAACTTCTAAAATGAAGCTTAGTTATGTATGTGTTTTGTTAACTATATTATGTACTGACAGCAGCTTTTTTAAACTGAAGAACAAGAAGATGACTTCTCATTATCTAGATAAGACTTCTCATTAGCTAGATAAGTGCCACTAACAAAAGAGCAGAAGTTGTTTAATTTGGTCAAAAATCCCTGTTTCAGTTTTATTCAAAATACAGAATTTCATGGAGATGTGTTTTTATTTGCATTTCCATAGCCTAGAAAGGAGGCTGAAGGCACCAACAGCAGCACCTCAGATTGCTGCAGCAGCTGCCTGTGTGTTTGTACCCCAAAAACATTTCCTTGTCTTGTCATGAGTAAGTGCATGTGTGTGCCCTGCGTGCAGGCTGTTTGATTGCTCCCATCATGCAAAGCCTGGCAGAGATGTGGTGTTTCCTACACAAACTGCCATATCTTCCCAGCTTGCAAGTGAAAGGCTAAACATTAAGCAGAGACTAACGAGATTTCAGTTCTGCAGCACATTTTAATTTTCAGCAGTTTGTATTCTGCCATATACCAAACAGTCTTTCCTAAGGGAAAAAAGCAATGTAATTAACATGGGGTAGATTTCATTCAGTGTACTGTTTCCTTCCATTATTGTATTTGCCAGAGGAACTATTTAGAGAGAAGCTTTCTCACGGTATTTTGTACAATCCAAGTGTTTTTAGTTTGTCAGGGGATTTTTTTTTTGTTTGGTTGGGGTTTTTAAAATTTGTTTTCAAGAAAGCACTACTTGAGAGGTTACATCTTCTGAAGCCATTGGATTTCAGTCATTTTAGATACATAGTGAGAAGGAAAGAGACAGTAAGAACTAAAAAAGATTATTTTTCCCATTACTGGTAGGAACATCCTCATCTGAGTCCCATTAGAGAGGTAACTGCCTACATTAATAAAATAAACCAATATATAATCGCTACCAGTCTTAATGCTGGGGCTGAATGACCTAATTCAGTAACTCATTTATGATGTGTTTTATTAGCGTGGCCTCTCTCGTGTTACCTGAGTAAATAGAACAGATGCAGATGCTTGCCAGAGGTTCAGCATCTCATAAACTTGTCTTTATAGGCTAACCTGAATATCCCTTATAAATTCACTGCTCCTCACTTACTGGACTCAGTCTTCAAAGTAGGCATGAAAGCTAAAAATGCAATACTTACACTTACAGATCCAGTTGTCATTTCTCAGCTCAGTCAAACAGCAGTAAGCTAGAGAAACAAGAGTAGCACATAAATCACCTCTTTTATTAATAATGTTCCCCTGGCTTTAATGACCCTGTCTTCCTTCATCATCTCAGACATGGTGAAGTTATCGCGCTATCTTTGTAGAGGCCTTTTCAGTCTCTTAGAGTTCTGATTACCTAATTGAGGGACAGCTAGTTTAGAGATGAACAGAATTTTTGCTCTGTGGTTTGTTTCTTTCTGTGGTTCCCTCTGAGAGTTCTGCATTTTTCTTTATGAGGGTATCCATCTCCTGTGGAAGTTGACTGTGTGGTTTGGAGTTCATTTGCTGAGGAGGGTGAGCAAGAGCTGCTGTGTGTCAATAAAAGCAAATCCATGAAAAAATCCAGTAGCTAATCCAGTTCTCCAAAAACAACTGATGAAAGTAAGTAAATGTCACCCTTCAGCCTCTGTGCCAGGAGGTTTCCCAGATGAAGGCAGGCAGTGCTTGTGTCTTGAGCAAGTGCCTGAGCATGCTGATGGCTGGTCCAGTCTCACAGCAAAGCTACTGGGCATAGGCCACCAGCAATTTGGGGGTCAATATGGCACCTGTGCGAAAGGTAGCTGAGATGCTGGGGTGGGCAGAGACACCACAACATCCTTCTGTGCTTAAGAACAGTCACAAAACTTTCCAGGAGAGAGGGACCCGCCAAGAGTGACTGCTCTCATCGCTGCTCAGCATCTTCTCTTTGCCAGTGGAAGAAATTATGACATCTGTCTCAAGACTTGTCTTTTTAATGCCAGTAATGTAATTTCTTCCTCCTTCAAAATTGATTCATTTGAAGTCCTAACTTAAGGCTGGTTTTCCATGAGCATATTCATTTTTTAGAATGAAGTCAGGTTTTCCAGTTGCCTTCTTGATTAGTCTAATGAATTTTCCTCCTTTCCCACCATCAAATGCACTTTTCTGGAGGAGGGGGAGGTTAATCTCTGAAGGAAAATTATTCCTCTATGACACAGGAAGTTTTAAATGAAGATTTTAAAAGTGCCTGATCGTTATGGGGTTCTCAATATTTCAGGTACTCTGTTCAAAAACATTGTAAAGTGACAGCAAATGCTGGTTACCTGCCCTCTGATCCCCAATGCTATTTATTTGAGGTGTCCTAAATTAGCAAACAAGACCATCATTCAATTTGACCCAAAATACTTCTCAAACATTCAAGCTTCTAATTCTGCCGCAGTTCAGAAAGCTGTCTGAATGTTGCCAAGCCTGAAGTTTAAAACAAACAGTTAAATACTTGGCTTTTTAAAATTGTTTCTTGTTCTCTGAACTTTCCATGTTCATGTTTTCAATCTAAGTCTTTTCAGAGAGAGATTTTCTTCTCCCCTTGCTTTCTAAGTAACTAGCCATGTTAAGGTGCTAAAAAAATTGCACAGCAGAAGAAACTTTATTAAATAGGATAACTCTGCCTACAGCCTCAACCTAAGCACAGAGACTAGAGCCTCCACTCACCTTGACTCTACATCCCAGCTAACACCAGCTAGTCACTCTACAGGTAAGGTGGCAGATACTCTTCTGCACTTGCCTAATGCCAATCTTCTCCATCTTTCTGCACAGCATCTGCTGTGATCATGACTCAGTCCCTGTGGTGCCCAGCTGCTCATTTTGCCCAGACATTCTGCAGGTCTCCATCATCTGTTTCAACATTGCATGGGAAAAGGACTGGGGGAGGTAACTTCCATGCTTCACATATGAGGTATGAATTACATTACTTTTTACCTGTGTTGCTTCATATAAATAATGTATTTCCTTTTTGCAGATTTATTATTTACTCTTGCTAGAAAATACTGATGTCAATGTTGACTTCTTCCTTAGGCTTGAATACCCAAAGACACAGTGAGTTTTCACCAAGTGTTCCTCAAAGAACAACTCAGTATGAGAAATCCTACAAATCCTACACTTATCCCTGTAATCAGTCCTGCAAACAGCCATAGACAGGATTCCAAACAGTTAATGGCAAATAGCTCATTTTCTCTCATCTCCATACAAATTCCTGTCATGTTGCATTACATGTAAACAACTGAGAAACTTAATGACATGCCTTTCAGTCAAAATTCATATGGCTTTTCAGTCTGAGCAGATTAATTGCAGTTTATAACAATATAAAGTGATTCAATTTGATTAGAGTTTCTATTGTTCTTTGAGATAAAGTATTTTATGTGAATGTAAAGCCAAGTTTTCTGCTGGCATGACTTTATTGACTTCTGTGGAGATATAAAATACTCATCTAAAATCCATAGTATATCATTGTTGGTGTGCTGTTACAGTAAACAAATTTTATGAGCTTCTGTAAATTAGATGTGCCAGATCAGATTCCAGGCCCCATGGAAATGTCATTGACAACGAAGTGAGGCAGTGGGAATATTTTGCTTTGGAGGAGACAATTTTGAATGAATCTTTTAGCTTTTTATGATTTTGAAAGGTTTTCTACTTCCATTTTTTCAGCATCCCTGTCTTCTTCTTGATGTCTTGCTCTTAAAATCTGCTTGTAATTTTCTTTAGTTTCAGTCCTATGTACTCTAGAGTTGTTTCTCTATTCTTGCTACAGACATTGCTCTGGTGTTCTGTAGTAATCTCATAGACCCAAGCCCAGAAGCCCTGCAACACAAGTTCTGCTTGCTGCCAATAGGGATTATGTGAGGAACTTCCATGAAACCTCTCTGAGTACATTCCTCACTGAACAATATGTACCTCAACAGTTTAGGGTGCTTGCTTTCTTTTTTTTTTTTAGTCTCCAGCTCGTCTCTTCTCTTTTTTAAAAGCAAAATATTACAGAAAATATATTTAAGTGGATAATGAATGCGTGGCTTGCTTTGTTTGTTCATCTGTTTTGGTTTTGTTGTTTGGTTTTTTTTTTTTTTTTTTTAATAATACCAGTTTTCTTTAGTTTACTTTTCTTTGTATAGTTTTCCAGTTTGCAGAATGATACGTTTGGGGGTGATCACTGCTCAGAGACGTAAGAAGTTGTTTGTAGTGTTTTGAACCCCAGAGAACTGCACTGGGAGGGGAATTGAAATTTTTTGGCAAGTTTGTGGGCTTGCCAATGCAACTTCACTCTATCCATGCTGCTGGACTAAAAACAAAGGTCGCAAATATTCTGCAGAAACTGCCAGTGTCTGATTATTTGGCCTCCTACTGAGTGATCAATATTCCAGCAGAGTTTCACTTCTACAGGACTAGCACATTCTATAGAGCCGGAGGCATTTTTAGTGTATTATTAGGAATATTGCATTTACCTGTTACAATACTGCCTGATACAGGGGACCAAAGCAAAAACACTATGTGGAAAAGTACAGGGTGCTGCACTTTGAACTGAAGCTGTGTGTATAGGAAAGAGGAAGCATGTAGTTCATACCACCAGTGGGGTATGTTACATGCAGATCACATTAAACCAGGCTGCAGAATTGAAGATGTGTAAATCAGCATTGTAAAATTCTGAAAATGTGTTAAAAATGAGGAAAAAAAAAACCATTATCAAAATGTCACTACTTTCGTAAGTGTAGAAATCCTTTCTACATAGATTTTTCATCCCTGTCCATTTCTCTAAGACATTTTTTTTAATATATTCACTCAGAATGCCTAGAAGCTTTTAGTTTTTGATGGGAGGGATTTTGAAATATACTATTTTCACACTGCATGTAATAGCATGATTAGGAGTACAATTACTGCAAATTCCTTCATTTCTCGGTGTGAAGATCTCCAGAGGCAGCAGGAACCACTATTGTTACATGTGTGTTTTGTCACTTGAGGGTTGGGATTTTTTCATTTTGTTTATCCTGTCTGCTTGTAAGCCGTCACTCCTTAAGAAGTACAGTTTCAATCTCAGATTTCAGTCTCAGATTTGGGTGACTTAATTACTTTGATGATTATTGAGGCATGGTACAATATGCACCTCCCATGAGAATTTTTAGCTTTTCTTAAGTCAGAGGCTGTTGGAAATAAAAATAATCATCTGACAGAATCAGATTTTCATAAAATAATAATAAAAAATCACCACTCATAAAGATTTTTCAAAATAAAATTTCAGTGTCATTTGAAAGTTACTGATAATTTGTACAACTGGATGAACACTCTTTTATAACTATCATAGGCAGAGCATGAGGTTACTGGAAAAAATAGGCTCTATATTGGATTTTCTTTAACTGAGCATCCTCAAAGCAATATGGGTTAACAGGCCCTGAGGTGACTGCATGGGCAAAATAAGATACATAGCAGAAAATGACAGAAGTCAACACTGAGAGGAATGAGATTTTTTAGACCTATTCCAAACCTTTGTCATCTCCAAACCTTGCCAGTCAAGACGAGTCTGCTATGCTATAGACCAGATTTAACCAGAACACATATTTGTCACAATCAGTAGCTGTTAAGTATCAGTAACTCTGAAAACAAGGGATTATATTTTCTTCTCTCTTCAGATTCTGCTTTGTCTACTGAATGGGGAGTGGAGCACAAGAGGAGCACAAGTGCTACCAGTGGTGACCGAAAGCTGTGGTGACCTAACCAGCCTCTGAAGTCCCTGATGAGGTACCCATGAATGCTGTGTGAGCACCCTGATGGTGGGCAGCACTCAGAGTTCTCATCAGCCACTGGTCCTTTAGTGCTTCTTCAGGCAAATGATGCAAGCACTTCTGTGTGAGAACAGACACCCTTTCCCTGCCTCTGCTGTAAAAGCAATGCAGATACATGGGTGAGATCAATTGTCCCACATTTCAGGCCAACAAGCATTTCAGGAACAGCTTCAAAGGCATGGAGCTCAAACTAATGAGAAGGTGGGTACAGGCGATCAGATTTACTGTCTAGCCTTGGAAAAATCAGAATAATTTATTTTTTCTGTCTTGATCGGGATTTTTTTCTTTAAAATAGATAAGAAACTTTTCTTTTTTTTAAATAAGAAACCTGGAAATTACTGCTTAAAATCAATAAGCTGCAATTCCTATGAGAATGGCCTATCTGGAGCAGCTGGGTTTATACCCTCAAGGGAGAGGCTGGAGAAAGTCAAAGGAAAAACCAGGAGTACATAACTGTTTCTGGACTGATTCACAGATCTGTTTGCCATCAATGCTATCATTGTGGTGGTGACATGGACTGTTACAGCTAAGAGCAAAGAACGCTGAAAGTAAAGGGGTTTGACCCTACAGCTTGAAATACTCAAAGGTTTAGTGTTTTGAGTAAGGCGATAATCCAAAGCCTATAAAGGCAGAAGAAAAACAGCCTTTTGCCTCAGTGGGCATTGCATCAGGCCTTCAGATGACTGGCAATCAGCAGACTTCATACTGTGTAATTCTGTATGAAAGAAGCATTAGTTCTCCAACATACAGTCAGCTGAGGAGGAATAAGACACGCTGTGTCTTTGCAACTCACCCTTCTGGTCAGCAGACATCCCTGTCACTGCAGGCAATGTAGATGTTCTTGAATAACTGGTGGAAAGACATCCAGCTCTGCTTTGCAACTGCTGCTTCCTGCTAAGCCAGAGAGAGAATTAGCAGAGATCCCATTGTCACATACCCCAAATCTGAACCCTGGGTTATATTTAAATGAGCACAGGAAAGAGACTGAAGACTCTATGACCCCTGTGAATTGGGGGATTGGTTTTTATAAACTAGAGGGTGAATGTCAGAAGATCAGATTACAAGTGTCTACCTGTGTGTTTTCACTGTGTGGTGGGTCACCTGGAGTTCAGGCTCTGTAAATTCCAAGGAGGTGGTTCCAGAGCAGTTTGAGCACTTCAGCAATTCCTAGCAGTGGTGGTCTCAATTTGGGAAGGATTTCCTAACACATCTGAAAGCCAAAAGCTCCTTTGCTAATTAATATAGAAGAGTGAACCAGTGGGTAAGTCCCTAGAAGAGAGACTAAATCAGGCTAATTTGTTATATAATCCCTTTTAATATGGTGAATTAGGGTGATGGCTAGACAACTACATATTTAATTCTTCAAATAATTACAGGTGGGTATTGACATTAAAGGTGAGAGAGAGCAAGTTAATTTCTGCTTGTTGTTTTCAGCACGTGCCAAGCTCTTACTTCACACCAGTGAGATGAAGTAACAGTTGGCACAAATCACCAAAAGGAGAAAATTAAAAACCACAAAAGCCCAGCAACCCAAACTGTCACTTGCTGACAATCCTATTTAGTCTCTTTGCTGAGAAAAAAAAAAAAAGTAAATGAAGGCCTCAAACAGAGTATTCCACCTGAGTAAACCTGGGTGTCTGGTTGGGTCCTCCTCAATGCAAATGATGTGTGAGAAGGCAGCAATAGCCTCAGTTTTCCAACCTCCTCCTCCTTTATACCTTTGTGAACTGCTGTCATGGGCAGCCCCAGAGTGGGGCAGGGCAGGATGACAGCACTTGACTCAGGTTGGTCCTTTCTTCTGCTGGCACCCTTGGCTATGAAAAACCTGTTCCTCCCCATTGATAGGAATGGAGGTGCTTGGGGCTGCTCCACCATGTGAATCAGGATAGTGGAGTTTTATGACCTCCCTTTGCTAACACTACTGAATATGACCCAAAACAGCTGGAGGTAGCTGTATCTGCACAACCTGCCTCTAACTCGTGTCCTTACATAGGCCTGGGATATCTTTGGCATTTATGCCATGGCCACCAGTGCTCCAGAGGCACAAAGGGGTTCTAATGTCCGGCCCAGTCCCCTGCTCAATCAGCCCAAGGACTTGCTGCCCATGTCTGCCCCCAAGCCCATCTACCTCAGTGATGCTGCAGTAGGGCCAGGCTCCAGCTGCCCACAGCCCTGCCTGGACATGGGCCCCACATCCTATCATGTCACCACAGCCCATGTGGTACCCTGGCAATGGCCGTGGGTTAAAGGTGTTTTCCCACATGCTTTCCGTTCAAGATGATGTCCTTCGCTCACAGGATTCTATGACCATCTAAGTCTTCCCTGTCACTTGCATAAGTACACATGTGAGTAAGTATATTTATTGAGAGTCAAACCATGTGTATGAAATATGGGATAAAGCATACAGAAGTATTATATATATTGTTACTCTAAGGTTTCCTCCTATCTCCCTGTCCTGCAATCTCCCTTCCTCCTCTCTTTCCCCTCTAGTTTGATGTCTACGGGGAAGAAGAGAAGCTGGGGGTGAAGTGAGGCAGCCTGTAAAGCAATGAATGACAGGCAAATCCATATCAGGAATTAATTTCAGCATGTTTCATATCTAATCACTCAGAAATCACACAAATTTACTCCTTTACTCCTATTTTGTTGATGGCTAGAATATTACTTGTAAGCCAAAGCTTTTGTCTTTAAATCACTCCCTTATTTTATTTTTAAATAAAGAATCTGTTTTGCAGTTTGACATGTTTCTTGTTTTCAGACTGTTGATTTTCTGTGTGGTTAACTCTAGGCTTCCTACAACTGACAGCTTATTATCTCACCTTATGAAAATTATGCATGACTTCTGGGAGTCATCTATCAAAAGGAGAGAGCACGCAACACTCTGAGAAGCTGGTACCTTCTCTCTAGTTATCCAGGTCGGTGGTTGTTCAGTGAACCTATTAATTGCCTGAAGTGAGTTGCATCTCTACAGGTATGGGACTGTATTGTCTTTCTTTGCTATGTTTAAATGGCGGATGTGTAATGTCCTGGCTTAACTTTATCTCTGGCCTGGTGGTTCCAAATGCAGCTGGCTACATTCTCATTGGACAGTAGGCCCATCACGTGCCTGCAGAAGTAATAGCCATTACTACTGTAGGTGAATGTTCTGTCTTCCCCTTATCTCACACTCTCTGAAAACTGCTGCAGTTCAAGGTTGATGCCTTTCAGTGGAGCACTTACACACTTAGCTCTAAGCACTTAATTCCTATCATTTTGTTGCACAGGGACGGATTTGAGTGCCTACTCATAGTTCATGGTTTGCCAGCACTTCAACGGTTTCTTTTGCAGTGGCCAGATAAGATAAAAGTGAAGAGCCAGCCCTACAGTCCTGTGCCTGGGGGTATGGTTTGCTTTCTGGTAGTGATGGGCAACACCATTCAAACCTTTCATGATACTCCATGTAGAAATTGGTGGGGCCCTATGCCCTGCTCACTGAGGATTAAGGAAAGGTGCTCTCCAGAAACCTAGGTCTGACCTTGTTAAGGTCCAGTTATTAAAATTATTGAGGAATTCCTCAGCCCAAATTAAGGTGCAAATGAGACCATATGACAGTGACAATAGTATGGATTCTATATAATAGCAAATATGAGGGAAAGAAAAGCAGAGAGAAAGAAATAGGGAAAGAGTCTTGGGGAGTGGGGGGGGAGAGAGTGAGGTGGAGACAGACTAGGTAGAAAGTATTACCACTCTGTGGATCCCAATGGCATTCCATTGATGCTCTTCTTCTGGTCTTCCTGATGGTGAAGGTCCCCCAAAAAGCATAGAATTTGTGGGTTGATATATGCTCAGGCCAGGTGGCAATGTCCAGGTCTGTCATCCCTGGGGGGGTGGGGGGGCAGTCTCTTGCAACAGACTCTGGATCTGTTGTATCAGGTGCAGTCCTGTGGTGCAAAGCCTCTGGGGGGGCACTTGGGGGGGGTCTTTGATGGATTATGGCCCCCCCTCAGCTACCTCTCACGTGAAAGTCCTGTGGATGTGGCCTGTGGGGTTGGGGGTTTCACAGCTGGGCCAGTTTGTGTAAGGGAGGATGGCACTGTCTCTGACCAGAGGTTACACCCGAAACCTCTTCCCCCGCCTGGTTTCAGGGAATCTGTGCAAACCTGGCTTCTTCAGGCTGTGGTCTCCCCACCCCAGACTCAACCAGAGGTGGTGACTCTCAGCATGGCTGCTGGGTTTGGTTCCCTTGTGGATGCATTCCTTTGGCCCCAGCTTTGTTTGTTTTTTTCCTAGGCCTGAGTGATTGAAGAATGGGTTTTCATTTATCTAATCTCCAGTCCAAAGTTCCAATCAGGCATCCTTTAGGGAGGGATGGTCTTCTTTATGCAGTTTAAAACTTTATATCAATGTTTGAGGCATGAACCATTCCAGTCTCTGACGTACCTACAGAGAAATAGGAGAGGGAAAGATTCCCCTACTTTCTCTGGTTGTAGCTACTGGTAGCACCATGCTCTGCTAGCACAGGTCACCCCAGCAGCACAGTAGGGGTGAAGCCTTTATGCTGTGGCCATAATGGGTCAATCTGCCAGCACATCCTTTCCAAATCCTATACCACCATCCCCAGTCACCCACACCCACTCTTATCTGCTGTGTCTCCTCCCAGGATCACCTCATCCTTAAGAGTATGTTTAAGGGCATCTCAGAAAGTGAAAGGAGAGGAAAGGCATCATTCATCTTGTCTATGGTCTGACTGAACTAACAAAGTCTAAGCACCTTTTCCACACTGGGATTAGGTCCTAAGAAATAACTGATCACAAGAATAAGAGAAAAATAAATAGACCATATTCATCTGAATGGTAGAAGTAATTTTTGTGGGTGATGCCAAAATGTAATGGGGTGTGTTGGACTGTGGCCAGTGATAGACTCCAGTTTTTCACTCCAGTTACAACAGAGGCGAGTTCAGAAGATGTACCAGTCCTGGGAGGGGAGGGGTTGTAAGGTAGTGCATAATAATCTGTATCAAACTGAGACTTTTCAGAGACTTTTTAGCTGGAATTTGGAAATATCTCTGGAAGCTTTACAATCATTTAATTTTACTGGAATTTGTATGCATTAACATTTTTTTCTATGGCAATGAAGAATGTGTTTGGCTTAGGACTAGTTGCCACTGGCTTCCCAAGAATTATAAAGCCAAGCTAATAAATGTCCTCGATCAGATGGCACACCTCACTCTTGTCCCCCTGTGGCTCTGTTCCAGACAGCTTCCAACCCAAGCAGCTGCTGGGGAAGAGTGAACTGCTATGTCCAATTGGCAGAGCTGTGACCAGCTTTATTTAAAGGCTTTTTAAAAGGCTTGTGATAGAGCATACTCTGCTCTCATTTATACCAGGTGAAAACATAATATGAGTTTTAGGTCAGTTCTTGTCCTTTTGTGCTGCTGCAGCAACAAAAAGGAGTCAGAAAACTGCTCTCACTGATAAAGTCTGGAGAAGTCATCCTGTAAAGGAATAACTTGGCTTGGGCAGCCCTGGCCCCCTGCTCTGCTCCTTGTGCTGACAGCACAGCTGAGTGCCTCTGGGAGTGTGGTCACCCAAAACCTCTGGGCTGCTGGCAGGGCCTAAGTGGCATGGCTCTGCAGAGGATCCCTGTGGCTGCTGTCTTACCAGCTGCTGGCAGTTTTGGACAAGCTGCACTTGTGCCCCTGTGCCACCCTGATTTTAAGTGTGGCCATCTGGGACGGCTGAAACCGAGGTGAAAAACTGGACTACTTTGTTGACATGTGACTTTTAAGTTGTGTAGGTAATGATGGACAAGTTAAGTTGGGGAGGAAGGGCACTAGTCAGACACCTTGGGAATTCCTCTTTCTGAACATGGGTGGTATCTTTTGTGGCACTGCTTTGCCATTTTGTGCAAATTCCCAGCTTTTTAGAGATCCAGTCGACTATCAGACAAAAGAACCCCCACATTGTATGCCAGTCTGGATACATACTTGATGTGAATGAATACAAAGACCTATTCATCACTCCTAATGCTCACATAACTGACAGATTAAATCACTCTCTGGCTGTGAAGATGACAGTGGCCCAATAGCTAATGCTGTCTAACAGCCTCCATTAGAAGACCTTGTTTTTGATTGTTTATAATTTTGCCAGACTTCAGCTGCTTGAGCTGGATTTTCCCATGCTGTATGTCACCAGAAACTGAAGGTTTGTGTGTGGAAGGGCCTAAATGAATAGTCATGGCGTTGCCAAGCTCATGTATCACTGAAAAGTCACTTGAACACAAATTTTTAGGGAGTAACTGTACATTTCTCCTCTCTTGAGGGAGAAGGAAAAACATCTGGAGTTATATGCTCCCCAGTGGTTTGCGTTCAGGCTGAAGTTGGAGTTGCTGCTAAACAGCCTGAATGCAAGAAGTTCCATGTCAAAGGCTCTCAACTTGCTAGATATCATTGACACTTTTAACCTTTTGCAATGTCTTTTGAGGCTGTACTTTGTCCACTGACATACTTAGTTCCATATTGCACCCCATGTTTTTGACAGTTGTTTTAAACAGGCTGAGATTATGCTACCAGGGAGCACATCTAATGGCTTAAATTTGAGCACATCTTCGGTTTGTGTATGTGTATGGCTTTATAGTTCTGCTCTGCTCATCCTTTTCCTTCTTTACTGCTGTCCAGTGGTCATTTTTCTGACCAGCAATCCCTGCCATATAGGATTAGGACATGGAGATTTTCAAATCTCCATGCTGCTCTAAGTACCAGGCTGAAGTTGCCAGTTCCTAGAGATGAATTAGCTTGGTGGCTTTTAGAATAACTTTTATTTGACCCACTGAATCAATGTTGGTACTTTTTCCTCTGCATTTCCAAACAGTACTGCAGAGGTCAACAGGAAGAGCTTTCAGGCTGAATAGTTCCTAGGTGAAATGGTTGTGTTGGGAGGACATTTGGTGACCAGAAAGAAGTGGTATGGGTGTGGGTCAGGGGTGGGATGGGGTTAGAGGACGTAAAGTATCTTTGAGGATGATGTGTGTTTCTGTGAGTAGTATCTGCCCACGATAGCTCAATGACACATTGGGTGGAAATGTGCTCTCTGGCCAGCAGCCTGTATAACCCTTTCCATTCCCTACAGAGACTTTTATTAAGTGAGCTTTACAAGACCTAGAAAGGACCTCTACCTGCCACAGAAATCTGAAAAGGGCAATGTAAGGTCCCCAAGGGGAGTTTTTCCTTAACCATTATGCAAACCAGAAAATGTCTAGATCTCAGTAAGAACAGTGTGCATTATGTTTTCCCAAACTGGGCATCAATGTGAATTGTAGGACCTATTGCCTAGGAACTATCTAGAAGGAGATTTTACAACTACACAGAATACTTTCATTTAACTACCTGCACTACTGGACCATCATATGACTTAGAGCTTTGACAGACCTGAACTCCCACTAAATTAGGTAGCTTGGGTCCAGTTAGTAGGAAGTAGGTCCTTGGGTCCATTATCCCAGGAAGACTGTTCAGGATGGCCTGCCAACAACAGCTGGCCATTGACTGAGCTCTGCTTTCAGAGTGCATTTTGCAGCATGCTGTACTCTGTAATGGCAGTGCCATGGTGCTGCAGTACTTGGCTGGCTAATTTAATGCTAGTTTGGTGTGTCAATGCCATGCTGCAGTTTTAATGAAGTCTGTGGTAGAGGCACACCTGAAGTCAGAAATTACATTCTGCTCTGCCATCATAGTGTAATACACTGCACAGATCCTCAAGCCAAGATTTTAGAAAATTAATCTGGGTCCTATAAACATTTTAATGGGAGGAAGCAAAAATACTTGCATGACCTGACAGGTTTTTTGTCTCCTAGGTAGGACTTCATATGGAGGAAGTGGTCTTTTCCCTTAGTGACAATAAAAGCACACTATATTTTTGCTGCAATGGAAAGATCATGTACTATATAGATCCCATGGAACAGTATTCAGCAAACTGCAGATGTCTTTAAGTTTCCATTATAAACTTGATTTTATTCCTATTCCTCCCTTTGCCAAAATTAGCCCTATCCACCTACAACTTCACAGGCATAATCTTATTCTAGGACAGATTTTTTGGAAGAGTTGAAGGAAACTGGTCAAGGTGTTTAAGAGAGATGATGGCTAAAAAAATGAGTTCATCTGCTTGGAGAGTTTCCTAAAGACTTCTTGGCTTGTCACATCCTGAAAATTCATTTGCCTAGAGATTCAAAAAATATTTCACATCTGTTGGTCTTGGCTAAAAGTGGTGCCCGTGAATAGTTTTAGGCTGTCTGGTGACAGAATTATTTGGTTACTGAAAGTGGTCCCTGCCTCGGTTTGTGTATATATATGTGTTATGTGCCCTTTGCAGAGCTTCACTCAACTAGTCAGTACCAATGTGCTTATAAATTTATGGTGGCAGTGCAAGGTTTCTAAACAACTCTGCTTGCGTCCTGAACAGACATATTCCTTATCTGAGACTGGTCCTGTCTGCAGGTACTGCTGTCTAAAATCCTCACCTATATGTTTCCTGATTCCCACTGCAAACCATGCTGAAATCGACAGCATGGCTTTACAGTCCCTTCTGCACACTCCCTTTTTTCAAAGGCAACAGAATTCAAAGTTGTCTACTCATCTCAGTGCTTTTTACTGGGTCAAAAAATTCATACCTGCCATGATTTGTGCCAATATGGCTGCGAGCCACACATGATGAGACTTAAGCCAATACTATTTTTCAGCATATGTGTTTTGTGGCTTATTTGTGGTTTTATGACAAAGTAAGTTCTGAGGTATAATATTCTATTCTTAAAGAGGATTTATTGCAAAATATGTACTTAGAACTTTCTCATAATTGGGAAATTTTTAAATATGGTTCTTGAAGTATGACCAAAACCAGAGGCAAACATTCATTAGACAATTTTCAGCATCTCTCACTTTAAGAAGAATGTGACATCTGCAAATAGTACAGTTCTGCTATACCACTGCACTAAAGTGGTCTCCTTGGATGATTCCCTTAGCTTGCCTTGAAAGTTATAGCAGAACAATGTGAACAGTAAAGTCTGCCCAGCACGTACCATAGACAATGGAACATGTGCTGTGAGACCTTGGGTTTGGTTAATAATGTTCCCAGACTTTGACATTTAAGCCTTGATCTTTCTGAGCTTTGGTTTCACTGTTGTTGAAGCCAAGTCCCCGACCTACAAATTGCTGGAGCCCTGTGTGTATTTGGCAGAAGTATGACCATTCTTTCTCTATTTATTATTCCATCAGCATCTGTTATTGACCACTATTTGAAGCGCTTGGGCTAGATGGACCTTGGTTTTGACTCAGTATGGATGTTCTTACACTATATTCTCAGTGTCAACAAAAATAGTTCACTATTTATTGGAAATAAGTCTAGGAATTTACTTTGTCATTTTAAAGACTTAACAGTCTTTACTGTGTTGTTTTGGTTTTTTTTTTTTTTTGTTTTTTCTCTGTGCTCTGGAGCTAGGATTTGAATCCTAAATGAAGCATTATCTTGGAGTCAAAGTGTTCACTTCTGGCTCTTCACATTTCGAATGTGCTCAGTAGAAACTGGGAATGGTTTTGCATCCATATGCTGGTGACAGTGATCATACCCTGACAAGACTGAGCAGGAGGCTGCTGGCTGCAGACTGCTCTGCCATGCAGCACAGGAACTGAGTGCAGGAGGATTGTCTCACTGGCCATTGTCTTCTGGGACTGAAGAATGGCCTGACTGGAAGGCAGAAGTGATGTGTAAATTTTCAGGAGAAACTTTTCAAGAAGGAAGCGGGTTATGATGGTAAGAAGAGATGCAAAACTGATATCTAGATGGATTAGTTGAAAACTGGAGTATGGCTGGCTCCATGATGGTCTGCAGAGATGATAAAGAGAAGAAGAAGGCCTTACAGCAGGGAGAGAATAGGACAGTCTGTGATCTTGGGGAAGATTTCTCTGAGACCTGGAGCTGAGCACAGGCTCCCTGTGTTCAGGTCCTGTATTTGGCTCTCAGCTGTGGATCCCATCATAAGGGACTTCTCCTCAAGAATCAAGTCCGCACAGATACCGACAGTCATTGACTCACTCAGAGGTATGTTTCACTGCAAGGAATCTGGAGAAATTAACTCCACCTTTCTATCCCAAGACCAAGTTGCAATCACATCACCCCAAGCTGCAGTAGCTTATTGTTGATACTGAAGTTTTGTCCAATCTAAATCTCCCAAGCTGTTTGGTTTATGCTTCTTAATGTTTTATTCTCTCTGATCTTTCCACCAGGAACATACTAGTTCCTTATTCTTTGCAACAGCGTTTTAGTTGAAGAATATTAACCTTCTGTCTCAGTTGTTACTTCTCCAGAGAAAAAAAGCCACATTTCTTGCAGTCTTCCCTCTTTTAGTTGAAGAATATTAACCTTCTGTCTCTGGAGAAGTAACAACTGAGAAAAAAAGCCACATTTCTTGCAGTCTTCCCTCATGTTTTCTGGACCCCTGTCAATTTTTGATCTCCCCTGCCAACTGTTTCATCTCCTGCTTGAAATACAGTGCACTAAACAGGTTGTGGTCTTCCAGGTGAATCTTTACCTATGGGAATCAGCCCACATGGATTCTTTCAGTAGTCTTTAAGACCCTTTAAACATCCTGATGTGAGGGCTTTGCCATTCACGCTCAGCTTGTTCCAACATAGTCCCTGGTCTTTTCTCTTGTGAACGGGTACCTAGACAGTTTTGCAAGTACAGATGAGTATTTCTGTGTAAGCATTTTGCACTATTGTATTCCATTCATTTTAGATGATCTCTCTAAGTCTTATCAAGAACATTTTAGATTCTGATTTTTTTAGTATCTGTAACATCTGCAGCCCTTCCTTGTTCCATCTGCAAGATTCATACTCATACTTCATATTCAATCTTTTGTGCCTTCATTGAAAACATAAAATAAAACCTTATACAGGACCAAGGCCCACAGAATTCCTTACAAAACATACATATTTTGATATGTTAAGATGGAGTTACCCTGTGGATACAATTGTCCAACTAGACTTGACATCCTGCCCCTTCCCACAGCAGTTTCATTTAGAACACAGTTCACTAGCCTGTCGATGAAGATATTGTAGGAAATACCACTAAAGGCCTTGCAAAAAATTGAACAATGTGACATCTCCAGCTAGTACTTCAACCTCCCTTTAAGACTCCTAAAATGAAGTTGCTCAGGGGACCGGAAGACATCTAATGTGAGATGTTATTCTCTAAGCAAGTTTTGCGCATTTTAGGCTGAAATTTTGCCCCCTAAATAATTGCACTGTCTTGTTGCTGTTGATCTTTTTAGTAAGACTGATGAAAAAAGGAGAAAAAAGAGGCATAAAACTCTTCCACTTTCTTAACATCCTCTGCACATCCCCATCACAGAGTACTGGTTCAAACTTCCCTTTATTTTTGTCTTCTTACCTGTAAAATTTATTTTACTTTTGGTAAGTTTTGCTAGTTGTATCTAATCCATTTTATCTTAATAACTGTTTACACCCCATCTATACCCTCCCATGAATGAAGTATTGTGCTGGGTTCTCAACCAGCTGTACTAGTTTCTACTTTATAGATACCACTTCTACAAGTGAGGTCAATTAAAAGGTTGGGAATTAGTTGACTTCTGCTCAATTTCCTTACTTGCCTCTAAAATGCCATAGGTTGCACTTGGTTTCTTATTAGCATTTCTTCAATGAACTGACAGCTGTCCATAATCTGTTTTTCCCTTAGATTTGCCTCTTATTAGATCTTCCCTACCCATTCTCTGAGTTTACTGACATCTGCCTTCTTGAAATCCAATGCTGTCGGTCACTTGGATCGAGTGGCAGAAGATGACACTATGGCACTGCAGAGCTGAGTTCTTGTAAAATGTCCTATCTGGCAGCAAACTTTGAGTTGCATGTTACACTGCCCTCTACCTACGTGCAAAGCTGCAGTGCAGCTGAGGAAGGTTGTGACAATTACAGTGTATATTAGGCCATAAGAGTTAGGCTGCTCTTCAGAATTTATCATAGAGAATGGGAAGAAAAATACAACTTCAGAGAAAATTCCTGTAAGGTATAACTGCCCTTGTAATGAATCTCAGTCAATGTGGACAGAGGATCTCTGCTAATGAAGCATTTAGAACACAAATTCTTTGTGAAAATAAATACTCCAGACTAAGGTATGAGAGGATCCTTGCCCTACTTTGTTTAATAAAAGCTTAAGACCATTATGCAGCTATAATGCATAAGGTGCAAAGGACAGACAGTGAGACTGTAATGGGGGAGAGGAAGAAAAAAGCAATAAACTTCACCTTAGGCAAAAAGGGCTGATCAGACCATACTGGACCTATGCCTTGTAAGAACAGTGACAGAAGCTCTTATATCTTACTGCAAAAGCAGTAAGTCTTCGGGTCCAACTAAAACCCTCCAATATTCTTTAATGTTGGTTGAGACCACTGTAGATATATCATGGCCCCTCTCACAGGTCTGAGATGGTCGCGAAGTCAGACCAAGCCTGATGCTTATATTAGAAATTATATTTCCTTTTACACAATTACTTTTACTGACAAAATTACAATGAGAGTTCCTTTACTATCACTTCAAGTCAATTTGGGTTTCCTAAAGAATGAAAATTAATTACCAGTAACCAGTCTCATCTGTAGTCAATTTTTATGACAGCTATAAACAAATAAAAATGTAGGCATCATACTGTCAATGTGGTGTTGGAAGATAGAGGAGCAAGCCGTGACTGTAGCTGGAGTACTGGTGATGGTTTAGGGAAATCCAGGTTGTTGAATCACTATTCCATACTGCAGGGAACTGATGTGCAGTGTCCATACGCTATCTAGTGGCTCTGTCGATTATGACATTATCCCTGAATGCTTTCACCTGTGAATTGTGGGATTAAAAAATACTTCAGACAAAATTGGCATTTGTAAGTCCGTAACCATTTCCTAATGAATCTAAGACATTTTGAGGTCATAAGTGATTAATGAAAAAACCCAGAAAGACAGTAAAGTCTGTGTGAATGTGCAGGCAAAACTCTTGATGGGGACTTCCAAGCAGTCAGTCCTGTCATTAACAGAAGTCTGACAGATCTTTCTCTTTTCTATACAGACTATGTTCTATATTTATTACTAAAAAACGGAGTGCTTCAAGAACAAGTTTTAAGTATCTTCTTTAGTTGCTAGATTCTGCAATATTTTGTGAGGTAAAAGCAGATAATCTAAATATTTTAAACTGAGTGCACAGTAGACAGTTATGCAAGGCTAGATGTGTTCTCACCCGATGGGGAAAGCTGATCTTCATCCCTTGAGATCATGGACTAGGAAGACATGAAGATCACATACAACAGCATTCTCCTTGTCTTCTGTTTCTGCCAGGGATGTGATTGATCTTCACTAAAACAGTGAAGATCAGCTTTGTTATTTATCTGTGAAATGGGAGACTGTACTGTTCTATGGAAGCTAAAACTGCTTTACAGATGATAAGTACTACTGTTGTAAAGACCCTATTTTCTATATATGAAACAAAAAATATTGTATTTATATATGGCCTGTACCAGTGCATTTAGGGGTATCATCTGAGCTACAACTAGCACATGAATTAGTTCTATTTGAAAAAAAAGAAGTCTGATTCACCATCACTCTCAGCAATTTTGCACTTTCCTACTTAATAACTGAGAAAGCTCCCCAGACAGCTCTTAAAACACTTATCTTTAATTGTACTTAATGACGTATGTGTATTTGTTTTAGGAGGATGAGTAAAGACGATGCAGGTTTCAGCTTGGATAACTCTTCTTGAACTGTTCTTTCTAGGAAAGCAGAAACTTTATTTTGTTCTTCATGCATATCAAAGGTGCCAATTTTGTTTTCCCTTTTCAGTAAACAACTTATCTATTTATACTTCTGAACCCTTAAAACAAGTTTAAAATAGCTGGCAAATAATGTTCACATTACCAGCATTTATCATGATTTGCAATATGAAGCTTCCATAGTGCATGTCTTTTGCCACATACAATAGCAGTTAATAAATATGCATATAAATACAACAGATGTATATAAATGGACTTACAGGAGGTTGCACATGACGAGAAAACCATGCATAAGAGTCAGTTCCTTGGCGATGCCCTTTCATCTCAAATAAACCTAAAACTCAGAGCCTTAAGTATTGTGCTAATTTTGGCTGGCAAAGAGTTCATTTTCTTCATGGTGGCTAGTATGGTGCTGTGTTTTGGATTTGTGCTGAAAATAGAGTTGGTAACACAGGGATTTTTCGTTATTGCTGAGCAGAGCTTACACAGAGGCCAGGTTTTTTCTACCCTCTCATCCCACCACACCAGTGAGAGGTGCCACAAGGAGCTGAGAGAGGACAGAACCGGGATAGCTGACACCAAGTGACCAAAGGGATATTCCTGAGCGTATAAAGCTAAGGGGGATGAAGGAAGAGAGGGGGTATATTCGGAGTGATGGCATTTGTCGTCCCAAGCCGTTGTTACGTGTTATGGAGCCTTGCTCTCCTGACACTCACCTGCCCATGGCAACGGGTGAAGGAATTCCCTATTTTGCTTTGTTTGCACTCAGGGCTTTTGCTTTAGCTATTAAACTGTCTTCATTTCAACCCCCAAGTTTTCTCACTTTTACCCTTCTGATTCTCTCCGCCATCTGACCAGGGGGAGCGAGCAGCTCTGTGGTCCCTTGCTGCCAGCTGGGGTTAAACCACAAGAGCAATAAGCATATAAGACTTGACAGGGCTACAGGCAACCTGCTTTAAGTGCTCAAAGCTGAGCAGCTTAACCTCTTCTGCCCTCTTAGCTACTAGCATATCCTACACTTTTTTCTGATTCAACATTCACTCCAGATCATTCAGCCTCAGAAAAGATTAAAAAAAAAAAAAGTAGGTTTAACTAAAAGAATTTTCTTATAAGATGACTGTGAGTAAGAGAGATGGGCTTAAAAACACATCAGCAAATGAGGTACATTTCTTACTAGGACTTCCAGCCTTGTGTATCCTATCAGCATGCACAAACCCCAACTTAATTTTATTGCTTGTACAACCAGCACAAACCTGGCCACAAAGATTTCAAAATAAATAATTAGTACAAGGAAAAAAAATCCAACACTCAGGCTTCATTGCACAAACATTTAAACAGAGGAAATAATATCTTTTACAAATGTGTTTCTCTTGTATAAGAATAATTTTGTATAGAAAATAGCTCTTTATACATTTACAGAAATAGGCTAACATTTAGATTCTTTATTAATGAATAATCATTGAATGCAATTTAAGATTTCAGTTATGTTTCAGTCACCAAACATCAATAACACAGCAATACATCACTGCTCTAATACCCTTAAACGGCTTGATTTATCAAATATTGAGTCAAGAGAGTGAAAACATTCCTAGAGCCATGATGATTTGCAAACACTCAAGTAGCTTGAAACTGTTAAGTTATGAAATACTTTGTGAAAGTAATACCATAATTTAAGTGTCAAGGAATATGAACTTAAACCTTAACAAGGCAGCATTACTTGCTCACTGCTGCTGGCTAATACTGTAAAACCCAAATTGAACAAAAGCTTTAATATTAAACTGGTTTACTGTTAATGTAACCTTCAAAACACTCCTGAAGGATGGGATGCCATCCAGGTCCTGGACAAGCTCTAGAGGTGGGCCCATGAGAATCTCATGAGGTTTAACAAAATCAAGTGCAAGGTGCTGCACCTGCGTGGAGCAACCCAGGTATCAACACGGGCGGGGGGATGAACAGATCAGAGCAGCCCTGCTGAGAAGGACTTGGGGGTGCTGGTGGGTGAGAGGCTGGACAAGACCCAGCCCTGAGCACTCACCGCCCAACAAGACAAAAGTGTCCTGGGCTGCATCCAAAGCAGTGTGGGCAGCAGGGCCAGGGAGGGGATTCTGTCCCTCTGCTCTGCTCTGCTGAGACCCCACCTGGAACACTGCATCCAGCTCTGGGGTCCCAGCATAGGAGAGACAGGGACCTGTTAGAGTCCAGAGGAGGCCACCAAGATGATCAGAGGCGTGGAGCACCTCTCCTACAAGGAAAGGCTGAGAGAAGTGGGATTGTTCAGCCTGGAAAAGAGAAGTTTTGGGGTGACCTAATTGCAGCCTTCCAGTACCTGAAGGGAGCCTACAAGAAAGATGGAGAGGGACTCTTTACAAGAGTATGTAGTGATAGAGGCTAGGTTTAGATGAGATGTTAGGAAGAAATTCTTTACTGGGTGGGTGGACAGGCACTGGAACAGGTTGCCCAGAGAAGCTGTAGATGACCTAGCCCTGGACAAGGAGCACCTGAACAACCTGGTCCAGTGGAAAGTATCCCTGACTATGGCAGGGGTCTTGGAACTGAATGATCTGTAAGGTCTCTTCCAACCAAGGCCATTCTATGATTCAAAATGAGATAGCAGAAGCTACTCTAGCAAATGCTATACAGCATTAACACAACATATAAATGTAATAAAAATACTTTCATTTTCTTAAGAAAACATGGAAGGTAGATGAAAAAGAAATCAGTAAATTAAGATATAAAAAGTAAATTTGTAGAGGACAAAAAATTGAAAAACATGTATATATATTTATATGTAAGGGTATGCTAGGAAGTACATATATTTAACAATACTCAATTTATTCAAAGACTGTTTAAGTCCATATGGTGTCATGTGGAACTGAAATGTAACCCACATTCAAATGCTTTCCCCCTACAACTGCTGTTTCAAGCTCCTGCACTTATCTGCAGATTTCCCTGTAAATTAGAGAGAAGGTGAAGACATTTATCCTTGGAATACAACTATATGCAGTAATCATTTCTTGCTTTCTAGGTATAATTTTAAATAGAAGATGTAAGCAAATAAGAACTATAAAACCTAATGATTGAAACCCAGAAATTTAGATGCTAATGATTCTATTTAGTATTCATACGGAGCTACTTATGAGTTTGTCAGCTGTACCCTGTGTGAGTACTGTTGACACTCCCATGTGCATCATTCAAATGTGTAGTTACATTTAGTCAAACATGGCTCTCACTCCAAGTTAGCCAGCCTCTTAACACATAGAACTTTCAAATAAATTCAGCTGGAACTGGTACACCTCTCCTTCTCACAGCACAGAGGTTGACATGAGACAGTAATGAATCACATTATACTGGTTCACATTTTCACGTGGTTAGAAGGAGAAACAAACCCTTATTCCAGTGATTTTGCGAATTCTGCATAGTCAATGTATCCATCGTTGTTCTTGTCATCATCTCGTAAGACATCATCTATTAGACTAATCAGCTCTTCTTCCTTCATTGCTTGGGTATGCTCACCACCTTCCTACAGAAACAAAACCCCATTGAACAGTTCAGCAGTCTCTCCCATCTAGTGTCACATATGACAGATTACTGACATCTAATTTTTAAGGTGTTCATGTTTGGTGCCTAATTTAGCACTAAGGTTTATGTAATCATTTGTAACAATATAAGCAAATTTCATCAGATGGAAGCTTTGAAGTCAAAGTTCTCTGGACTTCAGAACAAGCATTCTGCAGTCAATACTCTTGGCCAGAAGTTCCAAAAGCTGAATAGGACAATGTATAATGATGGACAATCATCTAATAGATGTATGCTTAATTAGGATCTTGATGTAGCACAGCCACTGTAGTTTCTATACAGTACAGAAACATCTTACAGTAAAAGAGAAGTGAAAAAATTCAGCACTGTAGCTCAAAGTCAGTAAAATTCTTAGTAACACCCCTTATAGGAACACAGAGAGGTGCCTTTGCACAAGAAACAACCAGTCATCACTCTGTTCTCCTCTCAGTAATTTTTGCCACATGTTATTAGCAGGAAGTTCTGCTATTCTGAGTTTTAACTTTCAGAACATTAATATGAGATAGTGTGTTTCTAGTGTGTTCCTAATGACTGGAAAGAGAATTTGAGTTTAGGAAGAGGCAAACCATAACGGGTTCTTCTAATACAAATTTTGTGCAAGAGGTTTTTCATAGTTTGTGTATGCACAGCAGTAACAGTCTGAAGTCGAAAACAGTGTCGTATCACAGGATATGTCTACCCTCATGCCCCATTTTGGATGATTTCCCTTTCTCTCCATCCCTACCTACCAAAGTAAGCCTTCTGTAAAATAATTTTGACTCTGGAGCCCTTCCTCATTCTAGACTTTAAACTAAAATGGAAACTTCCTAAAAACTGCAATGTGACATGAAAAGCTGCGATAATGTACTTTTACAAATTCAACCAGAACTATCAGGAGAAGAAGTCTCATTTTCAGGCAAAACTGTAACTGCACTGAAGATGTGTTGCAACTGTTCTGCTGCTTTTAGAGTCAGAACTGTTTCCAAACACATATCCCCTTACAAAACTACACCTACCTCTTTGTGGACATGTGAGATAGCAGTAGCAAGCTCTAACCCATCTAGCAAATTATTGCCATCATAATCATGCATTTTGAAGTAATGGAGCTGCAACTCTTGTGGAGACATCTCAGATTCTGGTTTCTCGATAACACCTTCCAAGTGTTCCATGATGTGTCTATGAAAAACAAAACCCACAACATTTCCATCAGTTAATATTTAATGTTCTGTTTACAGCAAATTTAGTCTTTGATCAAATATTGTACATCTAAAAGTACCCTGGACAACTAAAAACTACAGTTTGATACTAAGATAAAGGGGGCACAAAGGTTGCTTGTTACAGGGGCTGTAGAGGCCTCTAATACCTTAGACAGCTATTTCTATTTCTTCTGGCCTACTTAGCAGGCTATCAAAACAACTGAAGCAGAGCCCAAAATCTCTTTTTGGCTGTCTTCCAAAGCACAGGAACTGCAGGAACATCTTTCCCAGTCAACCATGAAGTGTTCCAGGGAGTTTTATTTTCTGCTAGAACTGTTCTGCATCTATGAAGAAGCAAATGAGAAAATGAACTCTACCTGTTAGGAATATGATTTTGTCTAAAGTATGCTGATATGGGTAAGCAAGATTTCTGTAAAAAATTTTTTATAGCATAAGTAGGGCTGAAGGCTCCAGAGAGACCTTTCCAGGTCTTATATCTCTACAAATTTATCAAGCAAGCATGTATCATATCTGGCTTTAGCTAGTTATACAACATTCTGAGAAAACAGGGTGCCCTAGGCTTAAGTCCAACTCGCATAACACTTTAGAGATAAGAAATCATTAAGAAGTAAGGTTTACGCTTTTAGAACATGGAACACATACTCTTTATCTTGTACCAAATTCTTATCAAGGCGAATATTTGGATGTTGACTCTCTCCTACGTGTTCCTCAGCTAGGGCAGAGATGAAGAACGCAGCCAGAAAGCAGAATAGCAAACGTGTTCTAAACATCCTTTGGGCCATTGTGATCTACAAAAAGGAAAACATCCCCCCCCAAAAACAACATATGAAAAATGCAATTTACTTTTGGCAGATTTAGAGATTGCTTAGAAACAACCTCATTAAGTCTCAGAATAGAAGAACCTGCTGCACTGAAAACTTTGCAAGCAGAGAGCCAGAGAGCTCCAACTGAGTTTTTATGAGGGTCCCTATTTTACGGGATTATGCAGTAATTTTCAGATCATGTCTTTTTTTTTTTTTTCCTCATAGGAGATGCGCACACCTTAGCCATGCTTGGGTTTTCATATACCTTCCAGACAACCAAGCTACCATGCCTGCCTCAGGCAGACCTGCCCACAGCTATGGGAGCAAAGGTCGCTTACGGTATCGAAGCGGCTCCATCTAATTAGTAGCTCTATTACGAGTGAATTCCCTAAGGGGCAGACGCCTTGGAAGACGCCATGCAGCCATGCATGTGCGCACTTCACGGGCAGGTGACAGCACACAGAGCTTCAGAGGGGCCGAGCGCGCT
>NW_008240122.1:5062902-5064175 GCF_000691975.1 Corvus brachyrhynchos
GGGGGTCCGGGTGGGCGACAAGGTGTCTGTGAGCCAGCAGCGTGTCCTGTGGCCAGGGAGGCCGGCGGTGTCCTGAGGTGCACTGGGATGAGCACTGCCAGCCCCTCTGTTCAGCCCTGGTGAGGCACACCTGGAGCGCTGTGTCCAGTTCTGGGCTCCCCAGTACAAGAGAGACATGGAGCTGCTGGAGCACGTCCAGTGGAGAGTAACAAAGATGGTTAAGGGACTGGAATATCTCTCTTACCAGGAAAGGCTGAGGGAGCTGGGCTTGGTCAATCTCAAAAAGAGAAAACTGAGAGGGCACCTTATCAACGTATGCAAGTGTGTGCATATATATATATACACATATATTATGTACTTACACAGTGTATACAAAGGGGGGGGGTGCCAAGAGGATGGAGCCAGGTTCTGCTCAAGTGGTGCTCAGCAAAAGGACAAGAGGAAATAGGCAGAAACTGATGTACAGAAAGCTCCATCTGAACAAGAAACAGCCTGTTCAGGTGACTGAGCATGGAACATTGTCCAGAGAGGTTGTGGACTCTCCATCAATGAAGATATTGAAGAACTGCCTGGATGCAATCCTGTGCCATGTTCTCTAGGGTGACCCTGCTTGAGCAGGGGAGCTTGGATCAGATGTCCCTTGCAACCTAACCCATTCTGGGTGCTGTGGGGTCTCGACAACCCCGGCCTTTGATCCAGAGAACTCCCTCCCAGAGGATGCATTGGAGGGATGCCCTCCAATGCCGTGGGCAGAACCGAGAAGGAAGGCAATGGCGGAGCTGGTGGCAGTGAGGGCCAGCGTGTGTCCTGCTCCTAGGGCAGTCCCCGGCCACCCCTACTCCAGATGCTTCCCTCTAGCCCCATCCACAAAGGACTGCCGTGTTTCCTGCCCTGCTGCTCGAGTGGGAACTGCTGTGCCCCCTCCCCGGTGCCCACTGCAGTTAATAAGGTGTGTGCGTTCTGTACTTCCCCTCTCACTACACGCCACACACAGGTCTCGCTGTTTCCATACTCGACGCCTACACAGGCACCGCTCTGGCCTCTTGCAGATCATAACCCCCGAGCAAACCTCGGCCTCGGGGAGCCAGGGGGGGCTTTTGGCCCGTTCCTGACACACCGCCCGGGTGTTTCGTGCCGAAGTTGCTGCTGGAGGGGGGCAGTGGCGGTGGTGATCAACCAGCGGAGAGCCCGGGGTTTCAGGTGACTTCCGAGGGCACCGGCCCGCTCACGCAGGCAGGGAGCGAGGTACCACACCCGCCGTACCGCGACAAGC
>NW_008240122.1:5064799-5089844 GCF_000691975.1 Corvus brachyrhynchos
GGGCGCCGGGGCTGCCGCCCCCGCCGCGGTCAGCAGGGGGGCGCAGGTGGCGGCTGCCCCGCTCCGAGCCCGCCCGGGGTGCAGCCAGCCCTAACAGCTCCCTTTGGAAAGGTGTCTCCTCAGCTTCTCTATACGTGTTGTGCTAGTTCGCTCTTGCCCCCTGCCCAGCGCTGTTCTTGGGTGGGTGGTGTCCTTGTGTTACTCCTCTCCATTTCTGAGGGGCACTGCTTTACTTAAAGCCTTTCACATGTAAAACAGGTTTCATAAATAGCAAATGTATTAGTATTTTTTTTCCTGTTACAACACGCTGCTTTGCTTTTTTTTTTTTCTAATGAAATCTCTTGCAAAAAGTGAGGCAGCCTTACTCAGTGTGAGATCAGCAAGTAAGTTGTGAACAGGACCTGATCCTACCCACGGTAGTGGTGCAAAGGGCTTCTGAAAGTTAGAAGAGCTACTTCTAGGAATAAACCTGCTTCTTTAGAGGAGTGTGTCCAGAATGTGGCCCTAGAGTTGAAGCTTTCTGAGGTGCCTTAAACTTCACAGTGGGAACCGTGATGGGGGAGATGTAGATAGTTTAGTACATGTCTATTTTTGAGGCTTTCCAAGGGTGTACATGATGCAGATCGAACCCTGTGCTGAGAACCACACAGCCAACCTTTGAACTTTAGTCAGGTTTCAGCTGCATTTTCCCAGGTGCAGAGATCACCATGCACTTTGGGGGCATTAGTAGTTTAAGAGTTCACAGTAGTTTCTTCCCTTGTAATTAAGAGGTATAACAGCAGTATGACTGCTGTAAAAACGTGATTTGTTAATTTACTGCTATGTCATCATAACTTGCTAGTTATGAAAGAGTAATGCTTTGTTATTGCTGCAGAGCTTCTTTCAGCAGGTTTTGTGCTTCTAGAAATGATTGTGTGTCTGGATGGGATTTAACAGTAGTGTTTGCTTTTTGAGGTTGTGTATATTTATTTCTTGATTGTGTATGGTCTTACCTAATTCCTTAAGTTTGGTTAAGAGATTAATGATTGCCTGAAAGCTCTTCAGTGTGTAGAAATGATTGCATGCAGGTTTGGGGGGGAGTACAGTGGAACACTTACGCTTTCCATTTTATGTACCTGTACTTTGGTTATGCAAGTTGCAGACCTGCAAACGAGCAGGAAGAGCTATGGTTATAATTTGATATGCAGCTGAACACTTAGGCCACAGCAGCAAGAAAGTCTAAACCACCACACAGTTGATTATTAATGCTACATGTAGTGTATAGGTAAAAACTGGTCATAAGATGTCCCCTGGACTGAAAATACAGAAATAGGTACACTATTGTGTTCCACTTATTCTCGAATTTTGGACTTTGAAACATGGAATATGTATGAAATATAGGGCTTGGCTCTTTGATGTTCAAAGATTTCCTTACCCTGCTTGACTCACTAGTCTGCTGATGGAGGTACTGTTGTTACGAATGAAGCAACTGCAGAACTGGGCCATTGTGTAAGAACTCCAAGTGCTCTGGCAGATGAAACTTTTTTTTTTCAGCACTTGATTGCCACATTGGATGATGCTTCATGCTGTATCCGGTGCTGCTACCTCTGTTTGTCTTCTGTGGAACTGTGAACAGGCATGCATTTTAATGTAGAAAGAGTTTTATGTGGCATATTAGTTATGGCAGAGGATCAATCCTTGTGTGTTAATGGATGTGTAGAATGAGTCTAATTAATCTTTTAAATTTATTTTCTGTGTACTTTCAGGAAAATTGTACAAGTTTCTGATGAGTTACTACTATCACTTCTCTATAGTCTAAAGCACTCATTTCATGCTTGTGCCTTTGTAAATAAAAAGCATCCACTGAAATGTTTGCAAAATTTGATCTTATACTTTTGAAAGTGAGTTTTGTGATGAAAATTCTTAACTGTTATATTCGTGGCAATGTAAGAAGGAATGGTGCTGCCAAAAATTAAAGGATTAAGGGAAAATCTTCAAGTTACAAGAAACTTATTTCATTTTTTCCATACAAAACATACTATTTCCACTAGATAGAAGTTAGTGGAACCTTTTTTTTTGTCTATTAGTTCTTCCTTATCCCATCATTTGAGTTTGTTGTTTCTCAAAGGTGTGTTGTTTTGTTTTTGGAATTCTGTGTGTCATCAGTATGGCAGTAAGCAATGTTTTTGTTGGTTGGTATGTGCTTTCAGAGGACCATGGGAGTATGCTGCTTGCAGAGGCTCTGCTGGAAGAATGTTTGAAGGAAAACTTTGCCAAACTGAAGGACTCCATTCCACTGTCAGAGAAGAGTGAGCCCAAACTGGGTGAAGCTAAACAGTATCTGACCAATATCTTAAGCAGAGGGAAACTAAGAGTAAGTGGGTTCTATCATCGTAATTCCTGCCAACTGGATGGTTCTCTTATATGATTATTAGTCTGATACAGGGTGTGGGTGTTGCTGTTGATGTCCATGGATGTACAGTGCTGTATTGTAGGTGATACTAAGGGATGGTAATTCCCCTTGGCAGAATCTTACTTTGTGAGACTTGCTTTTTCATATGCAAAGAAATTATGTGCTACAGAGACATATCCTGTTTATTTTTTCTTTAACTGGAAAGAAGCAGGATAAATATTTAGAATTTCTCTTGGGTGGTGAGGCGTGGCCGCATAAGGGTGCTGTCAGGCCTGCACAGCTGAGTGACCTCCTGCTGTTCCTGATCTGAGGGAATTGTGCACAACTGGTCAGCTCCTGATTGGAGAAAAATGTGCCACAAGCTGCTGTCAGGAACTTAGGGTTGTGTTGTGAGTCCAGGACTACAGCCTCGCTCTGCTTTCAGTGTCTGTCAGAGAAGTAATGCTTTTATTTTGTTTTGTGGTCTGGCTGTGTGGCTGGTAGCTGCTTGTCAACTCAGTTGCAGAGCTTCAAGAGTGTTTTAATACTCTGCTTTGATAGTTGCTGCTGCTGCGTTGGTGTCCTTTGACACACATTTGCATAACTGGGTTTAGATATAAATGAATTACAACAGTCTGTTCTAGACTTGTATTACTTGTGGTCCTGAAATTGCCAGGCTAGTTTAGTTAGGTTGGAAATGTATATTGTACTTTTACCGTGTTAGTTTCCAATGAGCAAGGTCAGCCTATTTAGAAAATAAAATAGAGGGAGTAAGGAAGAGGAGTCTGTCCAACCCTCTTCCTTTATAGTTTAGCCCCATTAACAGTCAGAACTACTGAATTCTTCCAGTTCTTTGTGTTTAGTTTGGCTGCAAGAATTGCCATTACTGTTTCTTTGCTAGTGGTGACTTAGCTACTCATGTAGTGTTGGTTGTATGTATTAAAAAAATGGGTATGAAGGCTTGGGAACCTTTTCACGCTTTCCAAAGGGTCTGAACAGATGTGTTTTACAGAGCTTTCTGTTACACGTTTTCAGTCCTTAAACGAAACAAATCTTAGGTGTGCCTTCTGTTTTTTCACTGTTGTGTAAAAATTCTTTGACAGCTGAAGAAAATTTGGGAGCTTTCTCTAATTAAATATACAGAGGACAGGGAAGCACTTGTCTAAAAAGCGATGTTTACTGCCTAGTTTAAAAGCAGGGGTTTTTCTTAGTGTGTGTGTGTGTGTGTGTAGATAACTGTAGGTAATTCAACCTTTTATGTGCTCTGTGTGGCTGGAGAATTGATAGAGTAGGTCAGCTGAGACCAAAGAGCTGGCTTAGAAACTGTGTATTTCAAAACTGAGCTCCAAAGTGGTTGCCTGACCTTCGCTGCCTACTGCTCTCATGAGCTTAGCCCTTGCAGTTGTGACAGGAAGGCATTCTGTACCTGCCTGATTTGCCATGGAGTACTTCATTCTTTCTGTAAACACTTTCTCTCTCCCTGCTCCATTTCAGCCGAAGTATATGACAGAAGCTATGCTGATCCTAGGAAAGCTTCATTATGTGGAGGGATGCTACAGAGATGCCATCAGCATGTATGCAAAAGCAGGACTTGATGACGTCTCAGCCAAAGATGAACCTCTGTACATGCTGCGTTTGATAACTGAAGCCTTTGTGATTAAAGGTAAAGGACCATGGATGTGTATTTGAAATATACTGGTTTTAGGTTGAAGCTAATTCTCCAAGTGATTTGGTTAGAGCAGGATTAGGGTAAAGATGTGTGCTGTAGAAAATCCTACTGGTTATGGTCTGTGTAGTTTTAAACGTAAAGGCATTATGGAGTCTTAGTCCATGGTTTTTAAACTTGGCTGGCTTGTAAAGAAAAGCTTGAAATTGGAAATCTTGTGGTAACTCTTGGCTGTAAGTCAGCTACATGCTTGAGCTTGTGTGTCCATTTTGGGAAAATCTAAATCAAGCCCTCAGCTGAATTGGGGCCTATGCTTTCTCTGAGAAAGAGTTCATCTACTTGTACATTTCAGTGATTTCTGTGAATTAAACAAGGACAACGTCTCCAAGTTTTAAACTTTGGACTAACAGAATATGTGCTTTCAAAGCAGGTAGTATATTTTTGCAATGCATGTCACACAGTATCAGACCTTATGTACAAACAGGAATCTCTCCTCCCCCTTGTAACTCTACAGACATTGCACTCTTTGAGAGATTCTAATTAAAACTACCTCTGTGGGTAGTGAAATTGCATTTCCTTTTTCAGTGGGGGAAAGGAAGACCCTTGTCAGTTTTTGACTTGGGGGGAGAAAAAGATCAGTAATCTTCTCCTTCGCTTTCGGTTCCTTTATAAATGTTGCTCAAGTACTGCTACCTATCTACTGCTTTCTACTCTTTTCAGCATGTCCACCAGCTAATTAGGTGAATGAGAACTCTGATGATCAGATACCTTCAACTGGTATGTAAAAGAGTGAAACCAAATCAACCCAAAATACTGTTTGACTGGGCTGCTAGTATTACTGATAATAATTTGAGTCATTCTGCTTATTTTGAAACCCTGTTTGTGCTGCTTTGCTTGCTTTTATTTTTGTTTCCTGTGGTACTGATCGAATCTGCTTCATTAATGAGCTTTTGTGAAGCAGGACTAATTTACTTGTACCTCACACTGACACTTGCATGGCGCAGAGGAGTGAGTAGCTGCCAATGCATTCTCAGCAGTGTATTTGAGAGCAACTCTTGGTGCACTCCAGAGTCTGAAGGAGATGCACTGTCCTCTTTGGGAACTGGATATGACCCTTGGGGAGGTGTGAGTGTAGTGATAATGTGTGAGTGGAAACTGATGGAATAGCACTGTTGTTATAAGACCCCTTGTGTTGTGGTGACTACCTAACTTACTCATGAAGATATTGGAGGTGTTTGCCTCAGAGCATCAGGCAGTTTTTTTGCTTTCTTTCCCTGTGTGGTTTAGCATGGAATGTAAATACTGTGTTGCCCCTGTAAACCGCAGGAGCCTCTGCCATTGCAGAGCAACCTCTGTGCTGTTACAGTTCCACAGTCTTCATCCTCCATGATGATTATTTTCTTATTAGCTAAGATATCAAGGGTGTAGTAAGTCACTCAGTATTCTGCCAAAGTTTCTGGCAGAAAAAAGTCCAGCAGAGTGGAGTCCAGGTGAGTTTGGAGAGGGCACTCACTAGGATCACTGTTCCCTCATGCCATGTTCCCTCAACCTCCCACTCTTATGTTAGCACTTTGTGCAGGTAGCTATGGCAATAACAATGTAGATGTAAATTTTCATTTTAGAGCACGTGTCCAGGCTGCTTCTGCAGGGCAGGTAACAATATGGAGTTGAATTATTTAAAATTCATTGATACTTTATGCTATAGATTTTTCTTATTCCCCTTTTTAATTTGGTATCTCTCCAGAAATTATGTTGATCCATGCCATATTACTGCCTTTGGTTGAACTATTGGCCATTTATGTAATATGAAACGTTCTTTAAAGATGCTCTTGAATGTTGCTGGTAGTAAAATTTTTTGCAGGGGTCATTTAGGCAAATATCCAGAAAAGCCACAGTCCTGTCTACTTCAAGGCAGAAGTTAGGTTCCCCTATTAATTTCTTGTTCACATTTTCAGAAATGGGAGAAAGCAGTTGGTTTAATAGAATTTCCCTGTTCACCCAGCATTAGTTAAAGCAGCAGAACTTTGTATCACCTCGTAGTGTGAACTTGAAACTGCCTCAGTTTTGTGTAGTTAATACTGCTGAGTTATGCCTGTATGCTGAATGGCAGCATAGGTTTAGGCTGGAAAGAAATGGAAGAAACGGTCATGGAAGAAAGAAAAGTCAAATCAAAGGCTTATATTTTTAATGTTGACACCTATCCTTTTAATGTTGGAAATGAACAAAAATTAACAAGAAGGATGTGGGATGCACTGGGAGGAGTTGCACAGATGAAGCTGCTTGTAGAAATCCAGCAAAACCAAGTTTCCTTCGTTAGAGCACCTTTTAACCTCCGCAACACTGAAGGTTGGATGTTGAGCTAAATCTCTGGAGTCTTTCTCTGGAGGTCCATAGCATGTAGTAGGTTCATATTATGTTAAGAGGCAGTATGGATTTGCACCCTTGTGTTTGGACTACAGAAGTTGAGCAGGGAAAAAATTTCTTGCTTGCCTTCTCAGTAAACTTCCACACAAAGTATCAACAAGTAAACGTGGAAGTTCTTTATCAGTCTGAGCACTTGTGCAGTTGACAAGTCACAGGAGAAATGGCAGAGAGAGCAGGATTCTTCAGCTTCTCATCTGACTGCTGCTTCCTGTTCTGTTTCTAAATCTCTGCATTGTGAGGAGATGAGTTTCGTGGGCGCTGTGAGTGGAGCTCTGACAACAGTTTGATTTTTTCATTATGACTAATTTAAACCTCTATGGTTAGTTAATAGGTGGTTGGTTTGTACTTGTCTCCTTCCTCCCCATCTTCCATTGAAGTCAGTCCCTCCTTAAAACTTTTCCTCTGCTCGGTTCACATTACTGCTGGTAATCTCTGATGCAAGCAGCTCTGTGTTGCATTAAACCAGTATTGAGTAAGTAAACTTTGCTTCTCATTCAATTGGGACACACTGTGGCTTTGTTACCTGGTGTTGCCCATTTGAAACAAGCAAGCAAAAAAGACTTCAGAACAAAGTGTGTAGCTGTCAGAGCCCATTGATTTCCCTCTGTTCTGCTTGCTGCAGAAACTCTGCAGAGACCTCTCTTCACAAAGAGAAATTCTTCCTGGCAGTAGGTTAGGTCACTGCCTAACCCTTTCAAAGCTCTAGTAAGTGTAGCTCTAGCCAGGGCTTCAGCATACCTCAAATCCAAGAAAGAGGCTTCTCTGATGTGGCAGTGTTTGCTGTGCTGCTGAGAGCACAATGAGAGCTGTTTCAACTGAGGCAGGCTGTTGCCAGCCCGAGTGATGGAGGCTCAGGCGGGGCTCGTGTGCAGGGTCCTGTCTTTGTGACAACTGAGAGGGGCTTTAGCTTGTGGTCAGGGATGTGTCAGAGCTGCTGCAAGGTGAGTCAGCCCTGTGCTGAGGTGCTCCCTGCGTCTGTCAGGCCAGGCACGGGACTTCCTCTGCCTGGAGTGGGGTAGCCTGGAGATAGCTACCTATCTAAATTTGTGCAGCAATGGCATAGGATTGCACATGGTATCTAGTTTCTAAATGGATTTCTAGGGAGTTAAAGCTTTAGAAATGTCACTGCCTATTCTTTTCGTTTTCACCCAGTCCATCCTGTAATTTTTGTAATTTAGTCATTTTTGTGCTATATTGGCCATTTGGCAACTCAGGGTGGATTTAAGTTGTGCAGCTTGAGTCTGAACTCTCTGTAGAGTCAGAAGTTGGCTGTTCTGGGGTGATTCATCACCTCTTTAAATGGTGTGTGACACAATTGAAGTGAATGGTGTTGTACAACACAGCCTCTTTGGTGACTGTGAGAGAAGACTGTGGACTAAGTTGAGATTTATCCCTTGTAAATCTGTTCCTAAATTGTTTTGGTTTTTTTGTCTGGTTTCTGTTTATTTTTAACTTTAGAAAAGACATCTATTTTATCAAAAGTCTGCAGTGAGAGCTTGGTTTTTTAAGATCTTTGAAAATATGTGGAGGAGAATAAGGTGATAATGTAACATGTCTGTAAGAAGCCTTGATCATAGTCTGCATTTTACTGTAACATATCCAACCAAAAGTCTTATCTATGAGGAAATGAAACTGTGTCAACGCAGTGGTTCAGAACTACCTATATTTTGTTCTTGAACCCATTTTAGTCATTTCAGGATGTTCAAGATCTGTGGTGTGACACTTTTGAAAAACCAAAGATAAGATCTTGAGACAAACACTGCTGGATTGAGTCACTGATCTTTAGAGCTCTCCTAAGAGCTGTGAGTGGTATTTCTGAGAGCAAAACCTTGAAGCTACCACGTGGGTTTTTTTCCCCGAGTTTGATAATGATAAACAGCCTGGAACCTACTTCCAGTGTCCTGGGTTCAGCCCAGCTTGTTGTGGATTATTTTGCGTTTGTTTGGTCTTAGGACAAATTGCTGAGCTTAGGTGTGTTCCTGTTTCTCTTGTGGTTGTATCTTCCAGAAATTCAGTGGTAATGAGTTCCATATGCTTGGAATGACATTGTTCTGCTTTCTCCCCATGTCAAATAATTGTCTTGGGTTTTTAATACTGGAAGTGGTAGTTTGGAGGTTCTTACGGTGTTCTGAAAGGAAAATGGTGATATACAGAGATAAACAGAAAACCTGACCTTCTACTTGACTGGTTTGAAAACCATTTGCTTGGTTTTAATCATGGTTTTAAATTGACCAAGTGAAGCCTCAAAATTTGAATAAGCGGTTTTAAACTTCTTTGTGATTGTGCTGCTTAGTTAGTTTCTTATTTTGTTGGCTTGCACTACTGTTAAAAACAGTAGGTTTGCATTCAGTAAATAAGAGTTTGGTATTGAAGTTGTTCATTCTAGCTAATCAAAGGATGTATCACGCACTTGTTCATATGCTTAATTGGAGTCTTCAATTTTGACATTTGCTTGTGTGTCATTCATTTTTCTAATATAGTTTTCTATATGATGATTAATTTCCTAGGTGAGATTTGTATTCAGCTGCTTTTGTTTGAAAATTAGAATAAAATGTAGAGTCAAAGATAGCTTTATTGCAAAGCCGTATTCTGAGAAATCTACTTTTTCCTCTTAAGAATTTGATTAAGAATTTTCAGTTTAGTAAATGAATTTCTTTAACTCAGTGTTTCTCATAAGCTGATACATTTCTTGTCATGTGTACATGTTTTTTAATTCGCTGATTAAAATGGGAAAAATAAGCTTTCCTGTTTGGTTTTTTTAGTTCAGTGTTGGTTAATTGAACAAAATGGTGGAGAGAATTGAAAGGGAGAAAGCTAAGGTTTGTGGGGTTTTAAAGTTTATTTTATTAATTTTTGTCCTCTTTGCAAGAGAACACCTCTATTTTAAAGACTATTCCAGTGCTTCGTCTAACTCTTATTTCAGATCCTAAGCTAGTAACCTTTCTAGTTCTGTTCTTTACTAAATGCTGCTGATCCCATGGTACAAGGATATATTCCACTCAAATAACATTAATGGGTTACTGTGTGTTACTGGCTCAACTTAAGCAGCCTTACTTTTAATTAGTTTCCTGTTAGCTTCTCTGGAATGAGATTTTTTTGGCTCAACTTAAGCAGCCTTACTTTTAATTAGAGTTTCCTGTTAGCTTCTCTGGAATGAGATTTTTGTCCACTTAGTTTTGGTAAGTGAGATCGTAGTATGAAAACTGTGGAGTATTCTGGAATACAGACTGTGTGGAATGATGTTGAGTACCACTAGTTTGAACAATTTCAAGTGCAGATCAATTGAGTTTAGAAAGATCATATAGTTTTGCAGAGTCATAATTTATTTCGTAATCTTCTTTTGAAAGTGAGTTTACACTTCTAACTTCTTTTTGCCAGAAGCATTTTTAATTCAGGTCATGTTTTATAAGCCTCTTAATGGGCTGTACGTGCACTTTCTGAGTCTGCTCCTTGTTTCAGAGGGCATAGCATTTTTCAGGATGTCTTCTCCTTTCTGCAGACAATGTTTGGAATACTATTCCACTTCTTGTATGCCAAAAAACCCTCCCAGTGGTTATACACACTCTTGTGCTTGAGATCTTTACTACAGGATAATTTTTAAGAATTTTTGAAGTTCCTTAAGAAAAACTTTGCTGTAATACCTAAAAAGAGATTGTGTGTGTGTATCTTACTATGTAAGAACATGCTTTATCTTGTCCACTGAGACAAGAGTAGAAAATGGATTAATGGAAGGTTGATGGCATTTTCTCCATATTCAAGTAAGTAATTTGCTTTATATTCTCTCTAGAAACTAATGGAGAAAAGTAAAAGTGTGTTTTAATTACCCATGTCAAGATAAAGATGCTCCATTTCTGTATTGTTGTTTAGGAGCCACATGACTGCAAGGAAAGTACTCAAATCTGCTAGTGGTAAAAAAAGAGGGAACAGATCTTCCTGTCCTCCTTGCTGCACAGCTGACCCCACCCTCCCTAGAAGCTGAGTCTTCATGCTGCCTGCGTTGCAGTTACTGTCTGAGCTGGGGGCAGTGTGCTATGATGTACCTATTTAGCAGAAATGGGCAGCAGGTTGAAAGGTGCAGGGGAAAAATCCTAAGAGCCTGAATTCCCTCCCCGTCTCTCTCCATTGGTTTTAGTGTCAGGTATTGTTGTTTAGGCGCTGTTGACATTGTAGCATGTGTACCATAGGCCTTTACTTGAATTTCTAAATCTTCTATACTTAAATAATCCTGTTTAAAGTGGAAGGGTTGTTACCGTAATATGTTCTGGCTTCCCAGGGGTCCCAATTCGCTGCTGTCTGGAACCTGCCCACCTTGGGAGTGATGGTGCTGGCTGAGGCACTTGAGTTCATTAAAGTGTTGAGAGGGGCAGCTAGAACCTTGCTAAGGACAGCACCACCGTTCTTCAGTGTCTTTAGGAAAGCTTGTTGATCATGAAGAACCAGAATTATACTGGGCACAAAATTGAGATGAGAAAAGTGTAGGTTTGGGTGATAGTTAAGGGAAAAGTTACCTAAAACTTTGATTTCATTTTTTTTCGTACTGATGTATAGCTTTTCAGTGATAATGGGCTTCATGAGGATCATTAACACTTGCCAGCATGCAACTGTTAAGCTGAATGCTGCTTTTAGGATGATATATTTGCTTGCAGTTGTCTCTGTTACTTCATTGCTGTTTCCTCTACTGGCAGCTCTGACTAAGTGGAACTTAGTGGGACACAAGTAGAAGAGAAGAATTTGTGTTGGGTTTTTTGTTTTGGTTTGTTTGGGGTTTTTTGGTGTGGTTTGTTTTTGTGGTTTTTTGGGGTTTGTTTGTTTGTTTTGGTTTTTTTTTTTTTTGTGTGTTGTTTTGTTTGCTTTGTTTTTTTAAGGGTCTGGCAGGGGCAGGGCACAAATTCCTTTGCTGGAATCCTCTGATGATGACAAAAGGTTGAGATTTGCCTCTCTGAGGACTGAGATCTGTGGGAGATGGGTTCCTTCAAAGAGAGCCTGAATAGCAAAATTATTTTTCTTGCCTGGCCATTAGAAAAATTGAGTCCCAGCCAAAAGAATATATGATACAATAGGACATTAAAATTAAAATAAGACATTGGCAGAACTTGTTTTCACTTTTGCTTGGCAAAAGATGCATCTTTTAAATGTTAATCCACATCAGAGAGAGAGAGAGAGACTTTGTTCTATACCTGGTATGCACTTCAAAGTGCTAGTTTTCACAGTTCTGACAGCAAGACAGGAAGCATGCTGTTAATTCATGTTGGTATCAGAGTAGCTGTCTGATAGGCAAAAGCCCCACTTTGTAGATGCTGTTGTCTTGATAAAAGGACCTAGTATTAGTATGTTTTATTTGGGGTTTCAGAAAAGCAGTTTAAGAGTCTGGAGTTGCCCTTACATTGTGACAGTGATGACTTTTAACCTGTTGCATGTTGGTGAATTGTGTGCTGTGGTGCCACTGCTTTCCTGCTTGGATGTGAAAGAGTTGCCAAGCCCAGCCTTGGTGTTTGTGATGCTCTTAGGCTTTTCTGTTGTGCCCCATGAGCTTTTCTCTGCTGTTGGATCAGATGGTTTACCTTTTCAGCAGTAGTTTGTTTAGCACAGTCAGCTATGCACAAATGCAGTGTGAGTGTTAGACTTTTGAGGAGAGTTAGATGCAGGCCACTAAATGCAGATTACTGAAATTTGGAAAGTGGAAAAAGGGAATAACTTCTGGTTCCTTTTGTTAATGTGACTTGGTTTCTGCGATGGAAAAGTTTAGTTATTCTGCTCCCTTCCCCACACGTAGTTGTAGGTGGTGGTTGCACATGTGCATTAAACCTTCTCCACCTTCTGCACTATGACTTAGTTCTCTAAAGCTGTGGGGTTAGCAGCATCAGGAGATGGAAGATTATTTGCCCATGCTTTTCTGAGGCAAGGGACCAATTTTTGTTAGGTTACATGAGACAGCATGCTACACTTACTTTCACTAGAAGAGAACAAATACAGATGTAGCTTTTAGATGGTGTCATGCTGGGGCTGTGTTGTGCAGCGTGGTATGTGTCCAGTGGCTATGGGAAGATTTCTCTGTGCTGGTTTGCCCTGGAGTAAGCTTCAAATGTCTGTCTATCTTTTAAGTGACAGGGCAACAAGCCTGTTAGTCCTCACAGGCTCTGTCTGTTCTAGTGACTTTAAGTAGGATTGTCTTGAGTGCTTGATAGGAATCAGCATAGTAAAATATGAATTATCTTTCCTTTCTCTCTCTTCTACTTCCCAAATACACATAGAACCATAGAATCATTTAAATGGGAAAAGACCTTTAAGATCATGAAGTGCATCCATTAACCCAGCACTGCCAAATCCAGTAATAAACCACATCCCTAAGCACTACAGCAAAACATCTTTGAAATACCTCCAGACATGGTGACTCCTGGGCAGCCTGTTCCAATGCCTGGCTGCTCTTTCAGTGAATAAATTTTTCCCGATAGCCAGTCCAGACCTGCCCTGGCACAACTTGAGGCCATTTTCTCTTGTTTTTACCTGTTACTTGCTACGTTGTAGAAGACACTGACCCCCACCTAGCTATACCCTCCTTTCAGGTAATTGTAGAGGGTCTCCTTTTCTCCAGGCTGAGCATCCCCAGCTCACTCAGCTGCTCCTCATAGCACTTGTGCTCCAGACTCTTCACCAACTCTGTTGCCCTTCCCTGTACATGCTCCACCACCTCAAGGTCTTTCTTGTAGTAAGGGGCCAAAAAATTGAACACAGGATTCTAGGGCTTGTCTGATTCAGTGACTCTGCAGCTAGAAAAGAACTTTCTTGCTGGTGATGCTGCTTAACTGTGGTGCAGGTGAACTCAAGCTGAACAAATTCCAGTACTTGGTCATCAGTGCCATCTCTCTCCCCTTGTGCCCCTTCCACCTTGCATTTTTTCTCTTCTGCTTCTTCCTGTTGTATTTAGACCAAGGAAAAAAATGCAATTTCTGCAGTATGCCATGACAGTTTATGGATGTGGATGGTGTTGACAAAAGTCTTTAGATGTGGGGCTGTAAGAGATTGCTGATCTCCCCTGTCTTTGCTGTGCCTCAGAGCATTGCTCCAGTAGATGTATCTTGGTGTCATGGAATGGAGGTGGCCTCTTACACCAGGACAATCAATACGTTATAGAAGTGGTCCCCAAAGTGGTGCATGTGCCCCAGGGGGTAAGCAAGATGATCTGCTGTGGTGCAGAAGAAAAGTATTATAACTTCTGTTTATTTTTTTCTTAAAAAATCCACCAGCAAAAAAAAGCGCCCCACATTGAAATAAATCTTGATTATTGTATTTTATTGAAAGTAGTGCCCTCACTTAGTCTGTATGTCAGAGGGTCCTGTGTCATGTAGAGCCTACAAAAGTGTCTTCCAAAAGAGAGGGTGTTTCACATTGTGGAAGGCCATCCTCAGTAGTTCCATATGTTCCATATTCACTTCCATATGTTGCAGCTCACTTGTGCCTAGTTAAGTGGATTTATGCATTATATTGTCTAGTTCTTATTAAACTAACATATACAAAATAGACAAGTAGCTTAAAGATACCCTCAAAAACTACTTGTGGATTCCAAGTAGTAGTAGAAATTGGAGCACAAGTGAACAATAAGAATGTCAGAGCTTACACTATTAGCATGAGCTCTTCAATCAGGTAAAAGCAGTGACAGTCTAATTGGATCTAATCAATGAAGTCTAATGACACTCAATTCAGTACTTAAATTTTTAGAAGCCTCTTTTGAGCTTTCTTACGTAAAAGCAAAATATGAAAAAAAAGGTACCATTGGAGAAACACCTTGCCAGATTCTGGTTTAAAAATGAAATACACAGAGAATTGCTTAGCAGCACAGTGGGGCCCAGAAATGCACAAAGTGCTGTAGGATGGTGTCAGTGGGGTTAACTTTATTAACACAGGACTTTTAAGTAGAATCTAGTTTGTAGTGAGTTGGGGAGTGACCATGAAAATCTGTACACACCAAAGCTCAGTGGTTGTTCCTGGCAAAATGCTTAAAATAGTTGTCAAACTTAAGGGTGAATTATGCCTTTTTGCTTTTACAAAAAGTCAGGTATTCTGAATTTGCAGGCCTTTTCTCTGGTGACAGGTGGCTGTCAGTAACACGTAATCTAGCAGGTGTTTTTGAAAAAATAAACACTTAAATATAGAATAAATAGATTGTAAAGCAATGTATGTATATAAATATAAGCATATGTTTGGGTGTGCACGATCAAAATTTTTTTACTTAATATGATCAAAGAATTTTGGAGACCACTGTATTACAGGCTGAAGCAAAGGTTAAAAGATGTGCCATGAAGGTTAAGAGCAGCCAGCTGAGCAGGTCTGGGTATGCTCCAAAGATTTAGTGTCTGTGGATTAAAGTTGCTGATTTCTGCTATGCATAAGATATGCAGTGTGATGCAGAGCCCACGCAGCATTGATTGAGGGCAGGGGACTGAGGCTGCATCTCAGGGGAATGTTTGCTGCCTTCTGGCTTCACAGCCACTCGATCAAAAAGCTGTCCTAATTTGAGCTATACACTTGAGCTCTAGTTACAAGTCTAACCAGATAGAGTTCTTGCTTTGATAATAATTGGAGTAACATTGTTAGTATTGGTTTATTGCATCTAGTAAGAAAGCGGGGAGTAGGAGGTCTTGAGTTCTGCATTGATGCAACTGAGCGGCCTTCACAGGTTGCTTAAATTTTAAGCTTCATTCCCAGCTTATAGTTAGAAAGGTCTTCAGATAATTTTACTTGACGTTACTGGCATTTTCTGCCTTTCTACCTTTGAGACTTTTACATGAAAAATACCTCAAGATTGTAACAGATTGCCAGGAATTTACAATAATCCTATATAATAGGAAGCAGCAGGGAAAGAAGTACATGCAGCTTTCTTGAACAACTAAACGTGTCTATTCATCCCTATCTCTCATGGGCTGCAGTATGAATGAATGTGTTCAAAACCAAGGGCTTCTAGGCCTTTCTTCCCCCTCCTCTATTTGCATTGCAAATAAGCCCTGCTGAAAAAATCATAGCTTAGTTGCTGCAGAGATAAGTGTCAAGACCAGGTTGTGAATTATTTAAACTGCTGTGAATTATGGCAGAAATAATGCATAGTGCTGGGTCTTGCCTGTGTCAACCTAATCCCAACTGCTGCTTGTTGATGTTTGGGCCATTTTGCTTTCCAAGACACTGTAATGGAATAGCTTAGTTGAGGACTATGCTCTCAAGTTCAAACCTTAGCTGGCACGGCAGACTGGTTATAATATCATCTCTAGAATGGTTTGATTGTGCCTTTGAATTTTGTCTCTGAGAAGTGTTTAGTATTCTGATGAATGTTGATTAGTCAGCATGCACATGTATATGTTTGAAGTCTTAAAAATAGTCTTGTTTCAATGCTAATTAATTTCCTACAGCCACATTTCTGAACTAGGCCATTTCTGAAGGCCATGTGCTAGTAATGGAGTGCATCCTCTGCTTGGGGACAGTGACCCAGAATGACCTGGCATTCTCCAGGGTGAGAACCTGTTTCCTTGCAGTGGCTGCTGCCATGCAGTATCTTCATGCAAATGACTTACCTTCCTGTACTAGAGTAGAACTACTGCATGCACTTAGCTTAGCATCACACTGTCTTTTGGCCAGGCTGGCCTGTCTGTGGGGCACAGGAGCACAGACAGTGGAACCTTGCTCTGCAGACTGGGGCTGCTGCTGTTGGCAGGGCTCTGAGTTTCACACTAAGATGTCTTTTGCTTCAGGTTGCCATAGGTGTGTTCAACACGTAGCGCTGAGACACAACACAGGAGGTTGGGTTCATGCTCTTTGTGCTGTCGTGTTTCTTTGATCTCTTCTTCAGCTTGCCAGGTACCTCTGATGCTCCTGAGCTGTGGGGTTAGCAGTCTTGGTGAAAGTGATGGGCTGCTTCTGACCCTGAATTCTTGCACCTATGAACCCACCATTCCCTGGTTGTCTAAATTCATTCAAGTGCAGGAGGCTTGAAGTCTGTGTAAAAAGGAAAGTTAAAAGAACCTGTGAGAGGGTTGGTACATTGTTCCTACTTGGAAGGAGGAGCGCTGCTATTTGGTGAGGTAGTTTATGAACCATAGAAAAATAAAGCCACCCACCTTAATCTCCACCCTAGTCCATGTGCAGTCTCCATCTGTGCACTGAGGCCTTCAAGACCAGGCTGGGTAACACACCCTGAGCTGGCCCTTCTTTGTGCAGAAAAATCAGACCATGGACCTTCAAGGATTCCTTGCAGCATGAATTTTCATCCCATTTGTATTGCTGAGAATCTGATACCGCACGTCCACGTACACATGGATGTTCCAGTTCTGGTAGTAATACCACCTCAGAGCATTGGAGCTATATGATATCAGTGTCTTCCCTTGGCAAGGACTGACTGAGATGAAAGTGGAAATAAGCCTTCATAAAATTTCCCCTTTCAGATTTCCATAAATGAGAGCAGTGCATTTCAACTCGAGGAAGAGATTAGTTCAGTGATATGTCTTACAAACTATATGGATTTGGGTTTTTTCTTACATAACTGCAGCTTAGATTTGGGGGCAGGGAAGAAGGGACAAAGATTATGGAAGGGTGAAGAGCCAGAGATGAATCAATGGGAGAAGTAGAGTAGGTGAATGGAAGCCTTGTCTTTATTCAGGAGAGGAAAGCCACATTTCTATACATAGAAAGCTACCTCCTCTGAAGTGGGTAGAATTTGTTCTTAAAGTAGGATAATCTAGAAACATGTCTTGAAATCTTGAGCCTGGGCCATACTCTACTAGAAAACTGTCTCAACTATATGATAAACTACTATAGTATATACGTAAGTATCTATTTAAATTTAGGCACCTGATTCATATGAGAAAAATCTCAGTATAGATAAGCTTTAAGTTGATAGTCTCTTACCACAACTGGTTGTGAAAAATACCCGAGTCCCTTTACCTTAACCAGTTAACAATAAAGCATACAGCCTTATGATTTACTTGGAAGTTAATTCTGTCTTGGCAATAGCTCCACATTTCTTGCTAAACCCAGTGTGGAAGTAGCATGCACTTTAGTGGTTTTCTGACACATTGTGGGAACTGAGTTGAATTTAAATTGCTTGTTGTGCTGCAAAGTTTTTTCTGTGCTGATAACTGGAGGATGGACAAGAGTTAGTGGAATTTGTGCTCTTTGTGGTGGAGGGCTTGTCAAGTCTTATCCAACTGCACCCTAAGCTAATCTTATTGCTGGGGTTTTGTATTGCGAGAACTGAATTGGTGGCTGCAAGAGTAGGGAACTTGTGTTGGTTTTCTTCTGTTCTTCCCCTTGTATACTGGATTTGCAGTCTGCTTGCTCTAATTTTTCTTTTTATTGCCTTTCTGTGGTAGGGAAGAATCGCCCTGTTTGGATTCTGTAGAAGATTTTGTACTCAAATGACATCAGGTCAGTGCGTACAGTAGCAGAGAGAGAACCATGACTAATGTCACATTGTGTGGGTCATTTTTCCTTCTAGCTCCTTACAAGTAGTGCAGTGTAGCATAGTATCTGTTTTAATACACTGTATGTTGCTGGATCCTTACTGTGGCAAGAATCCTTTTGGAGATATTCGTTCCCGTCTCCGATCAGCCCCAGCTTTGTTTCTCTGACTTGCATGGATGGGCATGTTTGTTGTCAGTACCTGATGCTGGCAGAGGCTACTTACTTTCCTCCCCCGTGTCAGAGCTCAGAGATAGTAACTCCTTGCAGTGGGCTGTAGCATGTATGTAAATGGCTTTTTATCAGCCTGTTCTCTCTGTGTGACATCTCCCACGATAAACGCCCCCACGCAGACTGTGTTAGGATGGCTCTTGCCATTTGATTAAATGCTGCTTGTATATGAATGTCAGTGGATTGTACTGGACTTTTTTTGCAGGGCCCTCAGCCCTACTTTGCATTTAAGGGGATGGTGGCTCTGAAATGCAGACTTCTTAAAATTTATTTTCACTTAAGGGGAATAACTAGAAGTTCAGAGGTAGATTAAATGGAGACAGATACAAGAAGAATATTTGTAGGTTATTTATTCTGGCTGGAGTGCTGGATACTTTTGGTTTGTTCTTTTGCTGTAGAGAGAGTTAATGTGCATTTTTTCCCTTTACTCATTACAAAGTCACAGGGTTGGAAAATGGAAGCATCAAAATAATAGGAAAACAACTCATGATACAGAGACTTCATAGATGGACTAGAGACAAAATCGGTTATATCTGGATGCTGTACAAGGTGTTCAAGAAAAAAAGAAAACACAGATTGGGCATTGGTTAAAAGCAGCAAAATGATTGTCATCCATGTCCCACACACCCTGTCAGTTTGAAATAAATTCAGTCCTCCTGCTCTACTCTGGGCTGTATTTTCAGAGGTGAAAGGTATGGATATGTGTTCCTCCAAGATACAGATCTTTGAGGGAACACACCATATACTTCTGGCTTGGGAGAGGGCAGAAGGAGTGGGGAGCCACGTCCCGAGCTTGAACCAGGGAGGCGTTTTCTCAGCCCACTGAACTAACTGCTCATGTCTGGCTCAAATGTAGGACATGAGATAGGGAGACTCCTAGCAGAGTAACCAAGGGGACAAAACAAATGTTGAACATTAGAAGTAAACAAAGCTAACACTGCCTGGGAACCTCGGGCTCTTCCAGCATGAGCGCCCAGACTGTATCGTACATCATGGGGAAGCCTGGCTGCCCATTGCTGCCTCACAGCAGTTTGTGGCCAAGACTCCTGGAATGGGCAGAGCTGAGGTGTCTCCCGGACTGTGGAAGTCCAGGAAAGCATGGCTGGTGCCTGTGGTGGGTCCTCCCGAATCCTTTGCCACCTGCTGCAGCAGTTGAAATAACTTCATTGAAAGACTGTCTGGACAGTTGAATTCTTTTCTTCTTTTGTCACCTCTGTGGATCTGTGTCAAGAACACTAGGATTTTGTATTACATCTTATATATTTGTTATTAGGGGATGTTGTTATATATAAAAATTTACTGGAAAGCATGTGCTGAACTTTTTGCAGCCTGTGTTGGGCTACTGGGCATCAATACATACGGTTGTGATGGGTGAAGATCCAAGTTTTCAAGCAGTGGTGTCTTGTAGAGATCCAGTGTGGCATGAGAACCTGTACCAATCAGAGTAAAATTGGTATGTGGATGTGTAGCCTATCCAAATAGGTTTAAGGATATAAAGGATGTCAGTGTGATGCCAGACTAAGGGTCTGATAGTAGAAGTTTTTAATGTAGGGACCAGTAGCTGTGGATCTGCAATTAACATACTCTCTGTCTGTTGGTGGTGTTGGATAATGATACAAGAAAGAAGTTTAGTAGTACAAACCCCAGGGTTTTTTCCTTCCTTTGGAAAGGGAATGATCTTGTGGCTGAGTCTCTTGTGCCTTGCCAAGAGCTTGCTGTTTGTCCATGAGCAATCTGCATGTGCTAAGATTTTCCAAGAGAGGCCTCAGATTTTCCGACTTAGTTTCTGTATCATTTTCCAGTTAGGGTTTTTTGTTGTTTGTTTTTTCCCCCTCAACGCTGCTTACTGAAAGCTTCACTTGAAGTAGCAGATGCCTAGAAATTATCAAACTCAGTGCCAGGCTGGCACTGAATTGAAGCACCCAAGATCTATAGCCATCTTTGGAAATACAGACCCTAATTCCTCTGTTTGCTGATTCCTACCAGAGGGACTGTGTGTCCTGTCTTCATAAAGTGTTTGAAAGGCACTGTAGGAGTGTGCAGTGGCACTGTGTGTTAGAGCAGCATGACAAAGATGCCTTGCATGTGTAGGAATTGTATTTTCCTGGGGGCAGTGTCCTGAAAGTCATCAAAACAAGAGGGAAACCCACATGTGGAAAAGCCTTCCTGTCAGCTGGTAAATTAAGAATAATATGGCCATACTGCTGTTGGTGGGCTTCAGTTAAAGAAGATGTTGCCATTTTGCAGGTTTGTCGCTGGAGCGCTCAACCAACTCAATTGCCTCACGTGCTCGACTGTGTGAAAGGGAGGAGGAGGTAATGGCTTGTTTTGAGAGAGCGTGTGTTATTGCCCAGGTGTACTTGCAGGAGCTTGAGAAGGTAAGAAGAAATGTACTTAGGGTGTTGCCTGGTGGCCTGCGTGGGATTTCCAGGGTTTTGACAGCAAAAATAAAAAAATGGAGAAATGTCAAGTGATCATAGCAAGGAGTATGAAAACAAGTTGGAAAGAATGAAGTGTCTCAGTAAAATCATTTCCAAAACAGCAGTTTAGCTGGTCTCTACCTGTTTTCTCTGACAGTGAGGTCTGGAAACCAGTTTTGTCTGTGGTAAAGCACCAAATACTTCAGATATGCACGGGTTGGGTCTCAAGTTTAGCCCTTACTAAAGAGGAGCTATGAACTTAACATGGCGAGTCCTGGCATGAAGGAACTCAAGACATTTTACATACCTGCTGTGTAAATGATACACAGTAGTGGATATTGAGATCCCTGACGAGCTGAAAGAAACCTTTTGGGGTCAGCTATAGCAGTTTAATTGCGAGTACTTCACCTTTTCCAAGTGAACCTTGAGGAATCTAGGTCATTAGAAGCTAGATCCTCTATCCCTGGAAGTGTTCAAGGCCAGGCTGGATGGGGCTCGGAGCTGCCTGGTATAGTGGAAGGTGTCACCACTGCCCATGGCAGGGGGATTGAAGCTGGGTGATCTTGTAAGGTCCCTTCTGACCCAAACCATTCTGTGGCTCTGTGATGAGTAGCAAGTAACTGCTCAGCCCATGGTTGGTGGCCCTCCCCTGAGCCATGCAGATTGTGTGCCACTGATTTGCTGTGCCCATGCAAACTTTGCCTAGCTGAATTTTCAGGACATACCACGTGCTTCCATGCCCTTCCTTTGCCACACATTAGGCTTGACATTAGCAGTGCTGGTGGCAGTGCATGTTACCTGTCCTGTAACTCAAAGGCCTTTGACCTGACCAGATACTTCTGCTCTTCTCTGTAACAAAGGTGTGTTTCTGTCTCAGGTTTTGTTTTTAATTGCATCGAACCAAGAAAAAACAAGCTTAGTGCATTTATAACAATTCATTAAGAAAGCCAACTAACAAGTGGCCTGCTCTGTTTCTCTACAGAAAAAAAAGGAATAGTTTTTAAATCTAAAATGTTACTGTCCTTCCATTGTGGAAGGATGAGTTCCTGCCAGTGCTGGACACCATAAATTTTTTTTACTGACAGCTTGGGTCTGTGAAGAAGGGAAAGGGTCTGACCTGTAATTCATTCACTTAGAATCAGAGAACCAGTAAGGTTGGAAAAGACCACTGAGTTTACTGAGGCCAGCTATTAATTCAGCACTACCGTGTTTGCCACTAAACCATGTTGCTGGGTGCCATGGTCCCGTGCTTTTTGAACACTTCCAGGGATGGTGATTCCACCACTTCCCTGCACAGCTTGTTCCAATTCTTCACCACTCTCTCGGTGAAGAAGTTTTTCCTAGTATCCAATCTAACCCCCCCTGGCACAAATTGAGTACATTTGCTCTTGTCCTGTCTCCTGGGAGGAGACCGACCCCCACCTCTCTACCAACCTCCTTTCACATAGTTGTCTTCTGGACACAGAGACAAAAATGCAGGATTGCTGATAGACATAGTAAAAGTTCAAGTAAAAGTAAAAGTCCTTCTCCAGTCCTAAATGAAAAACCCTGCTTTGGAGAAGCAGCTTTCAGCAATGGAAGCTGCTTGTTACCGGTAAGGAAGCAAAACCAGGAGAGATTTTGATAGGACAAATAGAGGAAGGATGAAGATTCTTCCGTCAGGACTCCTGACGGCTTGCTAACTCTTAACAAATATTTATGTTATATTAAACTAGATAAACCTACTCAAACATTGTATTAATATTTCTGTGCAAGATGCTGGATCTTTGTAGTGTGAGTGGTATTTCTCAAGCTGTTGGTGTTAATATGTGGCTTTCTACTTACTTTATTAAAGGTTGGAAAGTAATAATGGATGGTGTTTTAAAACTCGTATTGCATGCAGAATATCTCATGGAAGTAATTGTATAGTTTATTTTAAAATTGATTTTGTAACATTTTTGAATAGCTAATAAAGGTAATATTTTATTGTTGAAGATGTCACTGGCTCATGAGGATCTGGCTAGTTCCAACAGTTGTCTGTATTCCCAGATATTTCTTTTTTTTCCTCACAGACCTTAAACAACACACATTCAAGGAGTATCAAGGGCAGCAATGTGACTTACTCTGAGTTTGAACTTTCCTACTTTCTGGAAGCAGCTCTACAGAGTGCCTACGTGACTCAGTTAAAGAAAGGGTAGGTGGATGCAGATATTAATAAAATTACATAATATTGCATGTTTTGTCTCAGATGAAGACTAATTTTTTTCTCTTTATGACTTTTGGCTGCTGGCTTACCTCAAGTCTCCTCAGTGTCCTTCCGTTTCTCCTATTTGTGTCTCTCTGTCTTTCTTAAGAGTCTTAAGCATCATTTTTCCAGACCTGCAAGTAGAGTGGGGTAGAAAATTTTTCTTGTCTTGACTCAGCTTTGTTCCCTGTGGAGACAAGGGGAGTTTGACCGTAAAGAGAGAGTGGAATTTACACTGCTGTGTGCCCTTAAAATTTTCAGCCACAGCACCTGATTTAGAGTTCAGTAAAGTCTTACAGGTAGTTTCTTTCATTTATTTGTTTGTTTGTTAGTCTGAGGTCTTAAATATCCCGATCAATGCCCCAAATCTGTGTGTTTTTACTATGGAGAATGCATGTGGGAACAGTGCTGCTCCAGGGGATTTATTACACCTCTGAAATACAGCTCCTAGTGAACTTCAGAAGGGCAAGAGGAGTTAATATGTGCAAGCCTACAGTGAATTTCACCTGTGGAAAACCTTCTCGAGACCAGCAGAAAAGACACTGTGAAAGCCCACTTCCAAAGGTCGTTGGTGAGGACAGGCTGTTCCTAAACCAGGCCTTCAGATGTTCCCTAAACGTGTCTTCAAAATGTAATTAACTCTGGTCATCCAATGGAGAGATTTTGTCATGTAGGAGGGTGTCTCTTCAGCATGTGTAAACAGCACTTGTAAGAATCTATCCTTCCTTAGTCCTGTTCTTGCACTATATTACTCCATTTATTCTCAAGGAATCAGATACTGAGTTTCTCAGTACAAACTGTCTTCACAAATATTTAACTTTGGCTTTTTTTGCCTTCACCCACAGTCAAAGATATTTTCTCTCATTTTCTTCACTTCCTTTCCTGCTGAAAAAAAAAAGTAAAATGGAGAAGAAAGCAAAAAAAAAAATAGGGAAGATTAAAAAGATGAAAACTAGGAAAAAAAATCCCAGCAAAAATTAGTTTAAATTCTTCTGTAGAAAATTTAAACCGTTTTTTGATTCTGCTGGAGGAGGGTTGCTTCTTGTTTAGGGTTTTTGCTACCTTTTTATCCCCCAAGAGTGACTTTAAACGCAACTGTGAATAGCCACTGTTCTCCATGCATGTAGAGTGAAGCTGTACCTGTAAGCATATCCATGAGAGGTGCCTTCAGGTAAGCCTTGTTTGAACCTGGAGGCTTACAAAAACACAAAGCTCAGATGTTGTAAAATGACCCCTTTAGTCAGGCAAGTACAAGTTTATGCAGAGAGAAAAGCATGGACTTGTAAAGCGTAGTCTCAGTGTCCTCTTGGTATGTGGTTTTCCCAGGTGAGCTGGGGGTTGGCCAGCTGTGGCACAGTATGTGCTTTCCTAACCCTCTGTCCTTCTCATGGCAAACAAAAAAACTCGGGTCTTGCCAGTAAGCTCATTAACTATGTAGTAAAATAAAATCCCATTTAGAACATATGGCACTGATGTCCTCTAGGCACCTTTTGAATATCAAACTAGTGATCATTTTGTTCAGCAGCATTGTAAGTTCAGTCTTTATCAGTGATGTGTTCATTATATCTAGTGGGATATTTTGGCTTTTACTGTGGGCCCCTGCATGCTCCCTTCCCATGTTATTTTAATGATGGCCTTAAAAACCAAATCCCAAACAAAAACAAACCACAAAAACCCTCCAGGAAAACAATTTGAAGCAAAATATGTGTGAATTAAACTGTGCTTTGATTATAAGATGAATTGCTGCAACAGCAGCAAAATGTTCTCTGTAGCTGTCTCCTGATGAAATAGCAATGGAGCTCCTGCAGCTGGGATGGGAGTGGAATCCCATGGGCTCCTTACCTCCTTCGGTGCAAGTGAGAAACATCAGCCAGGGTTGGAAGGTCCGGTGGGATAAAAAGAGCCTGATGGGATGTGGCAACTTGTCCGCCCCCGCGGCTGATACTAATGTGTGGTTTTTGCCACAAGAGGGCATAAGCAGCATTGGGATATGTTAAGGAAAGGGGAGGGATACGGGAAGAAGCTTTTTAGGATGCTTCATGAGTATAATAGATTACTCCACCTGATACTGAACAGCTCAAAGAAATGCTTTTGTTCACCTTATTGCTTCCAGCGTGTTCAGGTAGGAAATAAGCCGTGGATGATGACTGCTCAAGCTGTCAGGGGGTAGGTTCTACCAGGTGGGATGTCCTTCCCCAGTCCTACATGTGTACAAAAGGAATAGTGAGGGCTTTATTCTTGTCTCAACAGGCAAAAGAGCTGCGAGA
>NW_008240122.1:5089887-5102521 GCF_000691975.1 Corvus brachyrhynchos
TGCCCTTTTCTCTTGCAGTGTGCAGTGGAAAGAAGGCAGCAATATAAAAGAAAGATCCAGTTTCCCCTTCAGGTGTTGAACTGCCAACTGTAAGGAGCAGCAAGTCTTGCAGCTGTGGAAGTCACAGATGCTTTTAATAACATGCTACTTAAAAATACTGTGTTGCTGCAGGTGCATTTCCTGCAGTTGTTTGCCATGCTGCAACCCAAGAAAGCTTTCTTTTGGTCCTCCAGTGAGGAATGTTGATGCTGTGGATGCAGAACATAGGAAGGCAGATGCTGTCATACTGTAAGAGGCAGCCAGTTGTCTTCATGTTATCACCTGCACTAGGTTTTGGGTCTTAGTTGGTTTGTTTGGTTTTGGTTATTTTTTGATGCAGATGTATAAACATAAGGCTCATTTCTTACTGCCTTTTCTTTAGGTGCATTTTGTGTCTGTGCACGAACAGCTGTTTAAGGAGAGGGTATGGTTTGTTAGAAACCTGGGTGAGGTGCAGAGGTGCAAAAGGAGGTGGGCAAAGGCAGTGGTGTTGCTGCTGTTTCTGTGCTTTGAGTACTGCTTTACTCTGGAGAGGTGACTATGCAAACTGCTATGTAATTATCTCAAGATGGTTTGTTCTATCTCTCAGCAACTAGCTGTTTTAGCAGTAAATGAGTGGAGATAAGAACATGATCTGCTGGTGACCATATTGTTGGGGCACTGTCTTTGCAGACCTTTGTGTCCATGGTCCACTCTTTTATTGTCAATATTTTTCCCAGCAATTTGCATAGAAAACAGTGTACTTTTTTATTTTCTTGTGTCTTAAAATTTTATGTAGTGTTAACCAAACTATGTGACAACTCTGATATGACTGCTTTGATTCATGGACTGGTAATTCATCTATATTAACAGGGTACATGCACAAACAAAACATATTTTTATGCCAAGCTGGACTGACTGGACTTTCAAGTTGCCCTTTGTCACAGTTTGTGCCCATGATTGTCTGTGTTCATTTTTATTAGATTAGCCGTAACTGAATCCTAAACTGCACTTCATCATGTTTTGTTCAAATGGTGCTCTGGCCACTACTGTGGCTAAAACCAAGGCAGTTTAATGATCACGTGCTTTTCTCTTCCTGTTTTTCCTCATTTCTTTTTCTGGCTTCTTAGCAATACAATAGGGGCCTATGGACTCTTCCAACTAATTTCATTTCCATGATCTAATGTTCACTTATGATGCCATGGCTTGAGGCAGCATTACCTGGGATTTCCAGGTAGTCCTCTACCCAAGTCTTGCAGGGACTCAAGATTGTTTAGTTTCTAACCTAAGTAAGATCAAGTGTTTTCACCACTGGTTGCTGGAGGCTTTATGTCTGCATCCTCATCCAGTCATCTACATAGCGTGTATTTCTGTTCAAATACATACTTTTCTTTTTCTTAACTTCTTAAGGTCCTAATTGAAAAAAATATATATCTCTTCAAGTGCATGTTTAGTATGTAAAGAGCATATATTAACGGAACAGTGAGTTCCTTATTGTTATGGGCAGAGCAATTCGTATGCCTGAAATGAAATGTGCTGGGATGGTCTCCTGGCTTGGAACAGTAGAGTGGAAAGACAAACTCCTATGTTTGCAAAATGCTGGCAGGTGTGCTCTGTCTCCTGTCATGGCTCAGTAATGTTCGATAAAGTTCAGAATACAAAAGCTGCCGAACCAAATCCTCAGTCCTGTAGAACTGGTCTTGTTGAGAGCTCAGGGGATCGAGTGGGTGCTCTTTGATAGATCCTGACCACATGGGCACTTGTCTGGGAGGTGGTGAGTGCTGGGTGCTCCTCCTGTGCCATCCATTTTGCACTGCTGCCATCTGTTAAAGGTGTTCTTAAGCATTTGTCATGTGCTGCATGGTTCCAGCCCTGACTGCTGCAGATGTACAGCAATTTGCCATTTATTATTTCATTCACTTCAGTGTCTCTATTCCTTGTTTGTCTTCTCCCCTTCCCCCCATCCCAGAGCAAGGTGTTTCTACCAGGAGGCTTGTTTTATGGCCTTGTCTAAAATGTTGAACTGTAATGCTGCTTTAGTTTTCTAGGAACAGAGCTGTCTCCTTTTATCACATTCTGTAGGTTTTTCTTGTAAGTATGTGCCAAATGTGAAATTAATTGGCTTTGCAAGTGGTCACTAGTCTTCTTTCTGATGCTGGTTAATGCAATTCATTGGCACTGTATTAAGACAAATATCATTATGCTAACAAGAAACCTAAACAAATGCATTTTTGAAAATGCTGTAGAACTGTTATCCTCCATAACTCTTCTGTCCAGCCTCTTAAGGAGTCCATGGAAGAACAGAAAATGCTGGTAGTTTTCGGTAATCAAGGAGAACAGCTGGGCAGCTGAATTTTGTTTAGATGGGGGAATTTATTAATTTTTTCTGTCTGATAGTAAATACCATGTAAACAGTTCCGTTGGATTTGGTCACTGCTTGTGCATAAGGTCCAGAACTCCATCTTTGTGAGTATATTCTATTCTAGACCCACTAAAAAGCACCTGGTGTTTTGGCCCTGTCGTTGGAGAGCTTGCTGAAGTATTTAAGTCCAACTTACAAAAACTTCCTTGAGCTTTTTTCCCCTTGAGAAACTCAAAGCGCATTTTTTACTTGGGAGAAAGTGGACATAAAAGAGACAGCATTCTGACTTTCTCTACAAGTCTTCAGTGTTTTTGCTCTTGTCTTACTTTCTTGCTTGCCTGTACATTGGCCATGATTAGGTAGTCTATAGATTACTTCACAGCTTAAAACTGAGATGGGTATTGCTTGGAAGTAAGGCCATAAGCATTTGCATTCTGTGGCATGGTGAGTACAAGCTTTAGGGTGGCATTTTATGTAGCCAGTATTCATGGTAAACGTGATCACATTTTTATCCCCCCACCCCCAAAATGATTACTTTTTTTTTATTGTCATCAAATGTTTGCTGTTGATCCTGGAGTGCAAGACGGTTTGCAGTGCATGAAAGCAGGCACAAATGCAGTCTGTACTGCTTACCTTCAAAATTTAATCAGTTTGACAGAAAAGGTTTTTATGGCTTTGTTTTTTTAAATTAAATTTAGCTTTTGTCTGCACAGAAAATTCTCCTGGATAAGCTGAAGTGGCAGTTAATGTACCAGTACAACTGCTTATTTTGTTGTCTTGTACAACATTGCTCCTTTTCTGATAGCTTGTATTTCTTAGGGTAGCTCTGACCCTGCAGTGAATGTGCACTGAACCATTTTGCAGTTACTGTGGTGGTGGGGCCGTGTCCTTAGCCTTGAACCAGCTGATAGGCTGCCAGTGTGTTAACTAATATGTCCAGTGTTTAATCTTTCCTCTCTGCATCCCTCTGAGTGCACAGACACATGATTAAGATAGCATTTGGCAACTAGTCAGCTTTAATTGCTCATGGTGTATGCAAAGTAATGTGATTTTTTTTTTTTTAAATTTTTGTTTTATTTAGTCTAACACTCTTATTGCAGGTTAAGTTGTGCTTGCAGACAGTTACTGCAACTTAACTGCCTGATAATAAACTGTTTAAACCACTGTAATTTCATCATGTGCCTGGACCATCAGACACAAGACATTTAAGCACCACCTAAAAGAAATCGTCATTTATAAGCATCACGTAAGCTCAGTATAATTCAAACAAGTACAGTCTGTGTGTATGAAGAGGAGATGTGGATGCTTTTAAGGAGCAGCATCTGCTTTATAAATATGAGCTATGAAAGGCTTCCAAATGTCCCCTCTGTTCATCAAATGTGAATGTGATCTTCTCTTAGGAAGCCATCTGGAGTAGGCAATGCTGCAGTCGCTGCCTTGCTCTGTGCCATTGTCCTGTCTGTGCCTCAGAGTGACTTGTCTGCTACTGCACATTCAGTGTTAGTGGTTGTTCCACGGGCTGTTTGAATATCAGGTGTGTTGCTGAGCTTTGGCACATTATAAAAATATTCTGTCTGCAGTGTGCTGATTTTAGGGGTTTTTCTTTTTTTTTTTTCTGTCTTCCCCACAGAAACATTGTGAAAGGAATGAGGAGTCTGCGAGAAATACTACGGACTGCGGAAACAAAAGCTACTCAGACCTTCAAAATGGTAAGGGGATGGGAGATGGGAGGGTGGGGCAGTCTGGTATGCAGGAATTTTCTTGATTGACCAGTGCAGTAGCACAAAAGTGTATTTGTCCTTACTTGATTGATTGCTGGCTTTTTTTTTTCTTTTTTTCTTTTCTTTTTTTAACTTTTGGAAGTGATATGTCAAGTGATCCCCTTAATTCAAAGACCTGCCCAACTGAAACCTCCAAGCCTTCAGATTTGGGGGTGTAGGTTACTTTTGTTGGGTTTGTGTTTTGCTTTTTGTTTGATTGTTTTCTTGTTTTCAGTGCATTTTCTAGCCCTGGTGTAGAAACAGAGATGTATTTAGTTTGACAGTGCTGTCCTCAGGTGACGCCGTCTTGTTTTCTTTCTCAATTTCAGTGTGCATGCACACCTTTCTTCATTTGCATGTAGAAGCATTAAGTACTTCTGTCTCTTCCAGCAAGCAGTGTCTCTTCTGTAAAACCCTCCTCAATGCAGTAGCGAATGATTTTAATTGTTTTAATTTTTTTTTTTTTTTTTGGTGTTGGCATTCTGCATCTTTGCATTCTTTTATCCTAAATGTCTCAGGTAAAGAAATATTTATGTTTAACTTAGACCTGTAACTGGTTCTTCCCTGTCTCCTCTTGGAGAGATCTTGTCCTTAAGTTACTCAGGAGGTGACAAGGTCAACAGCAGGCAGAATAGCAGTCTTGGGAATGAAAGCTTTGCAGCCCTAAGAGCATTGATACTCTTACAGCTAAACTTGTACTTGGTTCTACTTTGTGTTCTGTGTCATTCCAGAGGAGTTGGGCAGGGGAGGTGGGCATGGGTTTGCGTAGTGGTTTTGAGAATAGAGATGCATGTGGAAGCTTGTGCAGGAAATTAGAAGAGATGACTTAAATAAATGTCCACTCAAATGGTTGCATCCTTCTCCAGACTGAGATCAGGGTTCAGCGTTATTTTTGTGCTCACCTGTTTTACCATTTTGCTGAAATGAGTTTAACCATCTGCTGCTCCTAGACTGTGACAGAATGTGGCTCAATTGCTCCTGTCCCTGTGCAACTGGGGACAGCTGTACAACACCCCTGGGGGAATTATCCCTTAGGGGAACTCTCAAGGTGTTCATTCAGTAGCTTTTCCTGGGATTTCCAAGTTGCATTTTCATTTTCTTACTTATTTTTAAAGAGCCGTCAAGAGGGCAAAGGGAGGAACGTGCTTAATTAAACAAGTTTTTCAAGCATGAAAGTAAAACACATGATTTTTTTTCCCCCTGATTTGTGGGATCACAGTGTTCTTCAAGCATAATGATGCTTTTTTTAGCCAAAGGCAGTAATAACATAAATCAGAGTCTTGGCCTGTTCTGGTTTGTTTGATCTTATTCAAAACAAGAGCGAAGCTAATTTACACAGCTACTGTGCTGTATATTAAAATTAAAGACACTAGAAGTATTTGGTGCTTGCCTTGTGAATGGCTTACCACAAACTGTACTCCTACTTCTGTGTGAACCAGTAGAGATCTTTCTGTTGCTGGCTTATTATTTTCCCTCCCCTCTAAGACTGTAGGAAAAAAAAATATAGGAGAGTTGACTCCTCAGGGTAAAACTGACTGAATAATTACACACTGAGATGATAAAATGATAGTGGCTAATGTTGCAGGGCCTGAGGCCATTTTGCTCATAGTTACTTGCTATAAAAAGCATAGAAAAGCTTAGTTAGAAACAGACTGCTTTCTGTAACTTGTCAGTAGGAGGGCATGGAAGGTCTTGGGATTTCCAGGGAGTTGTACGTGACGATATTTCTTTGAGACCCCATCGCACACTCAGATCACTGCCATCTATGAAGCCTTCCTTTATGATGTTTAAGAGACAGTGGTTGCTACTATGGTTGCATTTTAGACTAATTCAGTGAATTCATGTGTGATGAGGTAGATGAAAATCAAGAGCCTTGCATCAAAACAAGTTGTTTTTCTGAAATTGATAGTAAGAACTTTAACCTCAGTGTGGTTTATTTGATCCCATAGATGTTGTGGTATGACATCTATAGCATACCTGTCCTGGTATTTAAAAGAAAATGACTCTTGGTGGGCTCATAACACATCTCGTAAAGTGTAAATTTCATATAAAAGACATATCCAGTAGTCAGAGAAGTTGCAAAATACAACTTACAAGTATCAGGACAGAAGGGCTGAAGTTTCAGCCTGCCCTCTGTTTTGTGCAGTATTTACTTTATAGCTTAGAGTGGCGTGCTGCTTAGAATTCACAGAAGACACCACCCATTTTGGTATCTCTGAGCTTGTTTGCATTCTCATCTATTTTGAGTGCAAGAAATTAGAGATTTGATGGGTGTCAGACAAGGGCAAATGCCAAAGATAGTTTTGCTAAGTGAAGTTAACTTGCCTCCTTTTGGGCCCAGTTTGCCAGCTGTGCATATGAAGTGGAAAGCAAGTATTTAAGGATCTTTCACTGCTTGATGGTAAAAGAAGTACATGTGATGTTGCTGTCTCACTGTAAAGTTCCTAAGCATCTTCCCTCCTCTGTCCTTTACTGCAACAGGAAGAGAGGAGCAGTACCAAGATGAAACTATAAAAGTCTACAAGGAAGAGTGATATTAACAGATAAAAGGTTGATCTTTTAAACCTGACACAAAAGTCGCCTCTGGTCCTGAGACTTGCGTACAAAATTCTGAGGCTGAGAACATGGTGTAGTGTCATCATACTCTGTTATAGTAACTATTGTGAGATTCTCAGCAGTCCACCTGGCAATCAGTTGTCCTTGTTCACCAAAGCATCCCTTGCTGCCAGGCCCTTTTGATGCTTTTTTCCTAGAGCATTGCAACAAGACCATGTAAGTGCAGAAGTCTGGGTTTTCTGCGGAGGGAAGAAACTGACACTTTTGTAGACCTTAGCAGCTGATCTTGCTACTCCAGCTTTCTGAAAAATGGTACTGTCATGCTGGTACATCTCCTTCCCAAAGTGGAACATGGGGAGGGGTGAATGTTTTGTGTTGGAGAAGGCTTCACTGATGTATGTGTTTTTCTGTACTGTTCACTGATCTCTAGACTGCAGCCAAACAGTTAGCCCAAGTACTTCTCCATTCCCTCAGTGAAGAGTGTTACTGGAGCCCTTTATCTGATCCGCTTCCTGAGTTCATGAACAAGGAATATCAGTCTTATGTTAGCAATCTTCTTTGTCGGAGGCCTGAGATGTACTCGGAAGAGAAGTAAGTGTTCATTTTTATTTCAGTTTATTGGAAGGAGGAAGGAGTGTATTTGAACACTCTTTGGTACTGCTAATTATGTCACTTCTTCATGTAGTAGTTTCGTGTCTTCTTGTTTTTCAGCTTCCCTCTAAAAAGTCTGCTGGAAAAATAAAACATTAAACTTAGAGTGATTTTTTTTTTTTTTCTTTTTCCCCCCTCAGGAAGGAGAAAATCCAACCAAAGGGCTGTTGTTGCTATGAAATTGAAATAATCTATTTAGGGTTCAGTATAGCTCATCTAAGATATATTGCAGAGCTTTTAATTGTGTGAACTGGCAAAGAAAGTATTGCCTAGCAAATGAATTATGCATGAGATGTTTCAAGTTTCTGCTTCTCTAGTGAAATGAGAAAGAGGCTGACAGGATAACTCTTGACCTTCCTCAGAAAAATGTATTCTGTCTTTCAGTGTGTACTGCCCTCAAGACAACGTGGAAGAGGCTCTTCTCCTCCTCTTAATCAGTGAATCCATGGTAAGCCAAAAATGAGTTTGTAGTATTAATAGTGCAAAGGGATAGCTAGCATTACCATATCTCCTCGTTGGTTCTGTTTACAGAATCTTCCCTAGATAAACAGAAACAAGGGTTCAGATGCTGAGCAGAAAATGCTATCTATTCTTCTATTAGTGACACAACTTTTGTTAAATGAAATGTCAGTGAAGAGTTTTGGGAATTGTCTAAGAAGAGAAAATTACTGCATTCACCATTGCTGCCTGCAGGTTCTGACATCCAGAGACATTGTCAGTAGACAGATGTTTCCATTCATAACATCTGTGTGGATTTATGGACCAAGAATGAGAGGAAGAGAGCCTTGCCTAAAGCCAGGCATGATGGTGGTACCTGCTGTTTGGAACTGCAGGATGCAGTATTCTGCTTTCATGCCTTAGTCTGCAGTCCTTGGCTGTTTCAGCCTGGAGCAATCTTTGACAGTTTCTGATGCAGTGATACAGGGAATCTTGTGACATGCAGAAACATTCATAATAAGCTACAGTGAAATAATTAGATTTCTTCTATTTATAACATTGTTGGCTTTAAAAAATCCATTTAAGAGGCAGGCAGAAGATTGGAGGAAAAATAACTGCATGGTAACCTTTGATAATTTTCATGTTCTGAGAAGATGCAAACATACAGAAAATGTGTAAGAAATGTTTTCTGAAAGTGTGCAAGTGATGTGTATTTTGCCTTAAATACAGGGTGGACACTTGTACCTCAAAGATTCAAAACCTTGGAGCATCAACAACCTTCTTAGAAACTTTTTAATAACTTTCAGACAAATTGAAAAGAGATACTGTGGAAACTTCTGGGTTTTTGCTTCCTTCGGTTTTTCTTGTCTGGTTCTTCTGGCTCAAGTCCTTTCCCTTTTCCGCAAACTTCTTCAGAACAAGGCAATTTAATATTGTCTGCTTTTAAAATTTGGGGAAAAATTGAAGAGGTGGAACCACCCCAAAATATTAAATTGACTTCAAAGTCATGTACATCAGAGTGTTACTATGTGCTTTTCAGTGCTCTCTAGATTACACCTCTGCAGGACATCTGCTTTGTGTTTTCAAGGGCTTTTCTTCAGTCAGAAGGGCTTTTCACAATTAGTAGTGGAGATGGCAGGAGTGAGGGCTTGTAGAATATCATGGACACTTGTATTAAAATCAGAAGTACTCATGTCAGTGGGTTTTGCTGGGGCTGATCCAAGCAGGAGGAGGATCGGGATCTGGAGCAGTGACAGAACCGGCTGCTCCAGCCTTTCTGGGACTGACTTGCAGTTAGAGAGGCCATGTGGAGCCCCGAACTCCACAATCTTGTTCTGCTGAGGAGGTGAAAGTTATCCCTATCCAATAGCGTGTAAAATGGTGAGCTAACTGGTCCTGTAGCTAAGTTATGGATGAAGTAGTGTGAAAATGCTATTGATAGAAGCTGGATTGCTGTGCTGAGTTCCAGGTTAAATAAGTAAGCTTGTGTATGCTTAAATGCCGCCTCCAGTATATAGGAACTTCTGGAGGAAGATGCAAGGCATTTTGATCTGCTACGTATAAAACAAATACAAGAAGATCCTGTAGCAGAGCACTGCAGGAGCCATGTAACTGTGTTTCTGATTCTGGGGAAATGGCACATCTGAGCCTTCATCTTGCATCAGCCTTGCCACGAGTTTGTTCTAACTAAAATTCAGGACAAGTGTATAGAAATACACCTAGGAACCACGTGAATGTTCTTCCTAAGTGAAGGAACAGAGGGAGCACTCTAATTCTTACATATGTTTGCAATCCATAAATACTTTCCTGTAGATTTTTATTATGGTACTTAGAAGGGGGAATTTTGTTTATAACAGCGTTGCTGTAGGCTAGTGAGTTTTCTCATGTACAGGTTTGTTGTTTGTTTGAAGTTTTGGTTTTTGGCTTTGTGAATTTTTTTTTTCCTTTAAAAAACTTACAGAAGGTCGTGGAATGAGTTAACAGGAAGCAGATTTCTAACTGAGGTCTCTCCCTAATGATATGATGTTAACAACTGGATAAAACATTTTCCTTCCTGGAGAGAATGTCAGTGCCAAGTGGTAGTGGTATGTTTCTGTAGGCCAATAAGCAGCATAGTTGGATTTTGGCTGGATTAGGTGTTCTTTCAGTACTTACAATTATGAACCCCTTAAAACGAAACAGAAGTAAGCAATTACGTTGGCTACTCTGACACTTTGGTCTATCAGAGCAAAACTCACCAGAATGGTACTTCTCCTGTCTGACAAAGGGCAGCCAGGCCATTGTAATTCTCTTGCAGGACTGTAAATCCAAACAGCTTCTTCACACGCCCGTTCCTGACTCCTACCACTCCAAAATGACCTTGAAGGGGGACAAAACTAGGGGAAGGAGGGACAGAAAAAATTGTCAGCCTGTGGAGGGGACACAGAGCAAAGATGTACTGGGGAGGAGCATGAATCATCAGAGAACCTCAAAGTAAATACGTGCTGAAAAGGAGACATGGTACTTTTTCAAGAAGTATACACCTGGAACACCTTTGCTGCGGAAATTCACTCTGTTTTTGCGTTTGACTTGCATTCCTAAGGTGAAGCTGACATCTGCTTTGCCAGGATCTGTGTGACTACCAAGGAGATCTTATGGGGGAGTAGAACTGTTCCTGTAAAGGGGAGAGCAGGAAATTGCCTTGAGGTTCTTGAGAGCCAGACCCTATTTCTCACCAAACCTTCTCTGGCTCTTAATGGTGGAGGGTTCTGGCTTGTGATTACTTCTTATCACTTTCCCTTGCATTGCAAGGCAGCCAGTTTGCATATTCTGGTGGGATGAAATGAGAATAAAGGGGCAATTAAGGGTTCCTTCAGTATTTCACTCACTCTGCCTTTGAGCCTGTGTACGTAAAAGGTTTTCAAATGGCCAAATAACATGGTAGCCTCTTTCATGGCTCTGAAGGTGCTTCTGTGGATGTATTAACACTTACAGTGAAAGCTTGTAGCCTGTTTTGCCCTGGCACTCTCACGAATTGCGTCCTGTGTTCTTTATGTCCTGTTAAAAATGGGAGTCTGTTTTCGTAAGCTGAGGCATCTCAGTAAACAATGAAAAGAATCCTGGTTGTTGAGCTTGGCAAACGTTCCTTCTCTGTGCCAGCTGTTTCTTAGTCACAGCCTTTGGCTGTACAGTTCTCATGCGGGAATCTAGTGAAACAAATCAGGCAGCCTGAAGCTTGCCACAGTCAGGGCTGTCTTTATGGGAGTTTGGGCCTTCTGGCTACTCTCTCATTCCTTTTGTATAGCATAAGTTATGGGCTGTGTTTCTGAGAGGGGGAAAATGCTCTCCTTCAGACCAAGAAGGCCAGCTGGTGACAGCCATTACAAGCTCAGGCTGTGGCAGAATGATGTGTTCCTATCACATGTTGGAGAAAAATGGACTTGCCTATTTTTAAACCACTAGTCCTCCTTCTTACTGTGTTTAACCCATCTAAACCAGTGACACTGTTTGTGAGGAGAACTGAGGACATCTTGTGACTTGCTGGAGTGTGATTTTTCTGCATCACCTACTAGTGGGAACAGGACTGGTTCCACCATCAGGGACTTCGGTGCTTTGAGCTGCAGGGTGTAGACAGAGAAGGTTTGGCATGACTAACCCTGCAGGTTTGTTTATTTTAATAGCCATTCTCAGGAGTATTCAGAGTTGACTGCACTGCCTTTAAAGTTACCCAGAAGCTTCTCAGAGCCAGGAATGGAACACTTTGTATTACTTTTTGTGTTTACTTTTGAGGTTAAAAAAAGGAAAAAGTTCTTTGTTTGCATTTAGAAACCTTCCCTTCTGGAATCTGAGGTCCAACGTACAGTCTAAGATGCCTTTATTCAGTGCTGGCAATGCTGGCTCTTAACAGCTGGGGATTTTGGCTGATGTGGTCCACCAAACATACTAGGTAACATGGTTTATTTTTTTTGGCTCTGTATTCACTCATATTGGAAATGAAGCTTCTTGTATCCAAAACGAATAAATTCTGTGCCTGTGTAACAAAGATTAGAAATGTCATCCCCATCTTATCTCTGATTTGGATCCCTAAAGGCGATTTGACCTTGGAGGGCCTGAGAGCATGGAACAGATGGTGAGGGGGGAAGTAGGATACTGGGACTTGTCCTGTTCTTTTTACTGGTGAGAACAAACTCATGGCTGTGAGCATGCCTTTAACAGAACAACATTAAACCCATGTATTTTTAAGCACAAAAATAAATAAAACCTGCTAGCTCTACAGTTCCTAGTTTTATAAAATAACGCTGTCCAACAAATACGTTGGTGGAGAAGAATCTCTGGTTGCTTTTGTAGGTTGGTTTTTCCTTTTTTTCCTTTTTTCCTTTTTTTTTAAATGGCACCAAGCCCAGTGATGATACAACAGCTGGATTCCCATCATGACTATTTTACTGAGGGCCATTGGACTATGGCAGCTGAAAGAGACAACTGGGGGACGGGGTTGCCTGCTCTGTTGGTTCCTGCCAAATCGTGGTTGTGCACTTACAGTAGCAAATCTGGCTGTCTCTTTAGCTGGTTTGCAAAAGTTATGTGTTTGGGACCTGCAGAGATGGACTGCAGGATGTTTCTAGTGGGAAATACACTACCTCTGCTAGTTACCTCTTGAATAAATGGTTCTAATGTGAGTTGCTGGAGAACAGGGTATGAGAGCTTTTTTTCTTCTGCTTTGCAGTAGTAAGTCTTGTTTCCAAATGTGCAAGGAGGATTTAAATTCTTGGAAGATAGCTTTCTAAATCCAGATAACTGTTAGCAAAACCCAAGATAGTATCCATAAACAACCTTCCTTGCTTTCTGCTTCTCTCTGTTCCTTTCGTGTAGG
>NW_008240122.1:5102569-5124617 GCF_000691975.1 Corvus brachyrhynchos
GTAGGGTCATTTGGCAGCTTTGGATGGGGGGGCGTATGTCTGCGTTGCTTTCGGTGATGTTTCCAGAATTAGTTCTGCTACAGTACAGGGTGTTAGAATGCACCTGAAACATGTAAAACGTATCTATATGGTCACATTTAATAAGCAGTTATAATGGGCTGTTTTGATGAGACATCTGAATTGGGCACCAGTAACCTGTGGTCTGTTGATTACCAGAAATGAGACAGATGCCATGCAGTTCACAAGGAGATAAGTTTTCATTTGCTGTGCTTCAGGTCTGAAGTGGAATGAGTTGTAGTATCTCTCTTGAGAGAAATTTTTTGAGTTCCTGGGGCATGGTTAGTCCTCCCTGTTCTAATGTACACGTCATTTTCACAGCAGCTTTGCAGTCAACCCTGAATACTTTCTTTGCATATGTTAGTGAGGGAAACCTTCGGGTGCTGTGTAGAGGTGATCAATAGCTTAGGCAAAAAGTCTGTAGCCTCATCCATTGAATGGGTTCTTGCCGTTATGAAGAATTCATTCATTTTGTTGGCAGTACAGGCAAAACAACCAGAAGGGCGACCCAAAGGATATGGTATAAATATTTCCCAGCTCTTAGCAGAAAAGGCATCAATTGCATGATTTCAAAGGCCTGTTGTCAATCTTACACACACAGCATTTGTTTTTCTCTCTTAATGGTAGTATTGAATCACACCAATTACATTATTACAGTACACTGTGTAAAACATGCTGCCGTTCTGTATAGATGGGTTGCAGTGGATCTGGCAATTATGTCTATTATGAAAAGACACAAGTTGAACATTCAAATGCCCATGAATTAGGGGGCAGGCAGCAGGCACTCATTAAAGATTTTAATTGCTTTCTTTTTCTTCTTTGGAAAAAAGCAGGGAAAGCCATGTTTCAAAGTGAGCAATTAAAGGATACTTCATAGCTAATTGCTGTGAGAAGGGGCTGCTACATGGAATATCTCTATTGTAATTCATACAATTGCTTGACGTTTTATTAAGAAGCACATCTTTGTACTGTGGTAAAATTTAATTTTCTGCAGCGTAACTGTGTGCGTAATAACTGCTGAAGTAATGGCTGTTTGGATTTGCTGTGGCTCTTTTCCTTTTTTGCTGAAATAAACAAGCCATAAATAAGCATCACTGATGTACAGCAAATCTTCTGTGGGCAGGGGGCTTATCCAGTTTGCAGGTGAGCGTACTGTGTACGTGGATGGGAAGGTCCAAGCTGCGTGTAGCTCAGCACGGCGGGCACTCGCAAAGGCAGAGGTGTTCCCTGCTGTCAGAGCCAGCACGGGTCTGAAAGTCCCATATGGTGCCATTGCTGTGTTTGGAGCCAGACTGAAAGGCCCTGCTGACCCCCAGGTTCTGTGCCCTGTCAGATTCAGAGACACCACCATGGCTGAATGCTGGCTTAGCTCAGGGCCACCAGCCTGGGCTGCAGCCTCCTGGGCATGTGTGGCCTGTAGGAGGGCTGTGTCACTGGGCTGTGGAAAGGGGGGCTGGAGATGCTCAATGTCCTAGGTCTGGCCTCACTACAAAATGTGTCCAGTCTCCCCAGATAGGATTGGTGTCATGTCTGAGCCACCTACGTGCACAGCTAATTGTGCCTAATGCATCCCAAAATATGCAAATGTGATGCAACTCTGGGTTGCTCGATTACCTTGGAATACTTAAGAGAGGGGAATTGACTGTGTATTTTTGCCTTTATAATGCAAGTTATGCTAATTCCCAGTGGTGAAGCTTGTGTTGGTAGCACTGGTGACCTTCTCCATCCCACAAAACAGCCTTGAACAGAGCTTCTCTTGATGATGTGACTCATCATCTCTCTCCATCCTGCTTGTGTGCTGTGAGGCATGTCTGTGTGACAATGGGAGCAGCTTAAAGGGAATAGTCTTGGTGAGGGTGTTGAAAATGTATTTGTAGCTATGTTTTGCTGCTGCTAATAGTGGAGGAGGAGGAAATAATGCAGTAGGACAAATTGAAATTGCTGCTCATGATACGGATACGCTGCTTGAGACCAGTGTTGTACAAATAACCTTTTTCTCAGTTGTGTTCAGGAAAACTAGTGGTCTGGCACAACAGAAACACAGGTATTAAAAAAATGGTGTTGTTAATAGCTTAGAATTTTTGCATTCTCAAATGCAAAATGAGGTGCCTCTCTGTGTACCTTTCTGTAGGTAAAATTCCCCATCCCACAGAATGGGTGTATTCTTTATTGCGTAACTCTGCAACTGTTTTGCACCTGTACTTGCCAGTGACTGTCAGGATTTCGCACTGACAAACTAATACTTACAAAAATGTAAACAAAGGCAAAGAAAAAAAAAGTTAGTGGTGGTCTGGGTGATAGCAGCCTGCCTTCTGTGAGAGGTGGGTCACAGAAACATGCCATTTTCCTGAGTGGGTTCAGGAAACTGTGATTCACATTCCCTTTGCTGACCTCTGTACATACACTGCAGTGGTACCTTGAGCCTTAGGATGGTATTGTGTTAGACACACTCCATATTCTTGCTACTGTTCAGTCAGTTTTTTATGAGGTTTGCATCTTTTGGTTTTGAGGTTTGTGGGGTTTTTATGTCTCTGTGATAATGTGGGCTCTTGATTTATTTTTTTAGAGCAGCTGGAATTAGCAGTTGGGAATAGGTTCAGTATTGAAGAAATTGTGGAGATAGAAGTAACAATGACTTTGCTAGTGGCAACTTTTATGCATACAAGCATAGAGAGTGATAGATTGCAGAGACCTTCTGTGGCTTTGAGATTTAAAAGCTTGAGCAAAATCAGCAGGTTTATGACCTTCTTGGAAAGAATATTCTTCATGCCTATGCATATGTTGCATTTAACTGTTGTCTTGGGTAAAGTATGATATGTACAGTATGTTCAGTATGACTGCAGTTTTAGAATGTTGCGTCCTTGTAATATGCCCTATATTCCTGCTTTTGTAGGATTGGGCTGTGTTCTTCCTTCTAGTACCAGTATCTATGGCAAAACTTGATGGACAGTCAAGAGTTTTAATTAATTTTCTGTATGTGCTAATGCATCCAGTTAAAAAAAAAAAAGCATCAGGCTGTAGCTGACTGTAATGGGAGGTTGATGACTACAGAGCATGGAGGTGCTAGCTCAGTAGCTGTTTGCTACAAACAGTTGTCATAACTGTGTAACCAGTGCAGAAAAAACTGTAGGAGGATTCACTTGGCAATAAGGATCATACAGTACATGCCTTTTACTTAACTCCTTTTTTCCTTTTAAAGTAGAAGTCTTATGTTAAATCCAAACAGAGTTTAAACATCTATTTATTTTTTTATTCTTACCTATTTCTGCTAATAAAGGTAGACAAGCTATGCCTCTGTATTCTGGTTGCAGAATTTTTAAAGTTGGTTTCATTCTGTCATGCAATCTGTTGTTCTGAACTATTTTTTTAAGTGCAAGTTACATCGTTTGCAGTAGCATGCGAAAGAAAAATGCTTTTGTGGCTGCAGGAGTTGGTGTAAGTTTATTTGTGCAAACACTAGGCTGGGTCTGATCTGTCAGCTTGCCTTTAACTGCAGTCACCATTTAGCTCTCGGCTGAGATTGTGTTAGTTGTCAGTAGTTGTGTTTGCAATCTTGGCTGGAGGCTGTGATGAAGAGTGCTTGGAACTGGGGCATTGCACAGATAAAATCATAATGAAACAGCTGCAGCTTAATCACAGTGAAATATGCGTGGGCTTTAAGGGCTGCATATTCTGGAAATTTTTGTTACACTTAATTCCCATGTTTAACCTTTTTTACAGAAAAAAAAAAAAATCTCCCCACAATTAGAAAGAAATAGATACAAGATTATAGTTGTATTACAAAATAAATCTCATAACCTTCCTGTTTCAAGGAGGGAACATTTTGTTTGTCTTTGCTCAAGGTGAAATTGCTGGCAATTTTCTTAATTTTTCTGATCTTTTAGATGTCTAGACCTGAGTGTCTGATATTGCACCCTTTTCAGCTGAGGAGCCCAGGGCAGTGTGTCTGTGGTGTCAGTGCTCAGGCTCAGTGGCATCCAGCACTGCCTCTCCCAGAGGCTGGGCAGTCTGGGTGAGCTCCTCTGTGCTTGGGAGTCAGAGGGACTTTTCCGTTTACTCTGTAGCTGTAGTCTGCCTCTTTGTGCTCAGAAACGCAAAGGGCTGGGTTCTTGAGGTAAATCTGAGTCTGTGGCATGTGGCATTTTGGGACAGCCTTGGAAATTGCTGAACTGATCGTTTTCTGCCAAAAGTAATGTTTCTTCCTGATCTAGGCCCAGAAATGTACTGATAGATTAGCAAAATTAAGACATATTTAATATATATTTAAAAAAAAATATTTCGTATTGCAGTGCCCAAATCTCTAACTGCTTTAAGTTGATGGCAGGCAAATCTGATTACTTAGGCAAGCTGCTCAAATTAAAAAATAAAAGGTGAGTAGCGGAAAAGAACAACAAAAATGGATGCTATTGTGAGGAAATCTAGTGTAGATGTAGAAGATAAATTATCAACCATGGAAGCAGTTATCACAGTTGCAGGCAGTTGAAGTAATAAGGAAGATGGTTTAAGGATGGCCTTGAATTTCTAATTATTGAGGAAATAAGGAAGATGGTTTAAGGATGGCCTTGAAATTCTAATTGTCGAGGAAATGGGATCTGGTAGGTCTGTTTCATAATGCTCTAATTCTGTGACACAAATCCAGATGAGGTATGTGTAGCAGTTCCTCTCGGTAGATACAGCTATCTTCTTGAGTTTGCTTCATGTGGATAGAAAGCACCTCTGTGGAAACACCTTCCTTATGTTGGGATACACTTTAAAAAGAAAAAAGCCTTGGGATGATTTTAAACAAAATGCTGTGAGTGGTGGGTGTAGCTTCCTATGGAGGAGTCAGTTCTGTTTTGCTCTGCTGGTTTCTGATGCCTCACTTGTGTCTGTGCTCAGGCGAACCGGGATGCAGTGATCAGCCGAGCCCCCGAGCAGCAGGATGACCGAGCCGTCAGCCTCCAGGATGCTTCTGCAGTCTACGACCTCCTCAGCATCACGCTGGGCAGAAGAGGGCAGTATGTGATGCTGTCTGAGGTACCTCCCCCAGCCTCTGCCCGAGCTGTCCCTCCAAACACGCTGGCAGAGCCCCTCTTTGCAGTGGCTCTGTGGGGAAGGTGCACATGGAGTGTGCTTAGTTAGCAATTAGCAGAGACACCTACAGAGCTATGGCAGCACAGGCCAGAAATGCACGCAGAACTGTTTGAGACATTAGTGTAATTTATATGTAGGCACTTGAACAAAGTGGCTGCCTTTTGAAGTGATGATGTACACTAGCAAGTCCCATTAGCTGAGAAGTGTAAATGGGAAAAAAAAAAAAAAAAAAAAAAAAAATCACCTTGGTCTCCAGGGCCACAACAGATTGTTTCCTGACCCAAGCAGCAGTCTTGACAAAAAGTGTAAGAAGGAAAATAAATAAAATCTGATATTTCTTTCATCATTTCTTTCTCAGTGCTTGGAGAGAGCCATGAAGTTTGCATTTGGTGAATTTCACCTCTGGTACCAACTTGCCCTGTCCATGGTAGCTTGTGGAAAGGTAAGGTTCAAACCAAGGGACTCAGAAAGGACACATTTTCCTCGGGAAGAGTGTATCTAGATGACTTGTTTGAATGTGTAGAGTCATGTGTGTTGTGGGTGTAGGTGCCATCAGGCAGCTCGATGGAAGGACAGTGCTCTCCTTCTAGTCTCTGATTGCACTTTGTGATCGGGGCTGTGTGTTTGGTATTGAGTACTCTTCTTTCTGTGTAGTGTTTTTTTCTCATTATCAAGGAGAAAAATGGATTTTGTGCATAGCTGTGGGTCGAAAAGCATTATACAGCTGTCCATTGTCTGCAGGTTCAACATAAATGGGCTCAGTATAAGAAAGAACTGATGTCTAAAACTGCCATCAGCTCACTCTGTGTGTCTCTGGGCAGTTGACTTAAGCTGTGGTTTCAAGGAAATGTTAATGTTTTTTCATAGAGAACTTGTAAGGTTTAATATTTTTAAAGTACTTGGTGCAAAATATGCTCTAGAAAAAGAAACAGTGTGAATGTTGGCATGGTCGTGTGTTTCAGCATAAGTGGTTTTTTTAAATTAGTGTGGTATTTGTGGAAGTCATCAGTAAACCACTGAGATTGCTGAAATGTGATTGTGAAAAGCAGGCAAAGGTAATGGGAGCTTTACTTTATTAGTCTTAAAAAGAGTGGACTTTTGTAGGAAATGTGGATGGTACAAAATTTTGCCAGTTCATTCTGGAGTCCCCACTTACACTTTCGGGAGGTATGAGCAAATTGATGCTGTGCAGAGTAGACCACTTAATATGGTCCTGTATTCTGTGCCCATGGAGTGTACAGGAATCCATGTGGACCTGAGTGGAGACCACCAACTAGCACTCATCTGCCAAATTACAGCTACTGCTGGCCTTCTATGGCTGTAAGCTGAGCTGGAAACAGTGGCCTTGGCATGGAAATAGGAGATGAATCTATGCTCTTGTAAAGAAATTGTCTTCTGTGAGGTGAAAGTGGCTGCAGAGCTTGGAAGATGTCTGAAGGGATTCCTTCACTTCTGTGAGCATAGGCAAGGCCTTATCTTGGAAGACTGTTGTTAAGCATTCTACTTCAGAAAAATGGCACAACAATGAGAGAAAGTCTAATAAAGACCAGATGTGACTAAGGGTATAGTAGGTATAGTAAGCAGTACTATGGAAAGACTGAAATGATTTTTTTCACCTTAAAGGGGAGAAAAAAGTTTAAGAGAAACAAGTCTTCAAGGGCCCTTAAAAGAAGGGGTTAATCTTGTCTGTGGTGGCTAGGACAAGACACGATGGCATCCAGTTGCAGCAACACAAGTTCATGTTTCTTATTAAGAGGGGAAAAAAATAAGGATAGTGGAGCACTGGAAAAAGTGCCCTGTGGAGATTGTGCGGAGCCTAAATCACTGTGGAACACCCTAGGCAAATCTGTAGTGACCCCTCTGTGAGGCACCGGGGTGGGACCTTGTAAACTCTGTTCTGGGAATCCATCGTTGTCTCCTGTTGAATATAACAGATCTGGCTGATTTATGAGATACCAAAGCTTTGGCAATGCATGTTAGATCAGCAGGGAGCTGAACAGAGATCTTTAGTCGGAAAGAGCCTCACAGATTCCTACAGAAGTTCAGTGCAAGCATTTCAAAATCCAATTCCAAGCTTGAAAACAATGGCTAGACTCGATCATGTATAACGAAACCTGAAGCTGCTGGTGGAATACTTAAACAATGAGCTTGGTGCCATGGTGCTAATACCTTGCACTGACCTATGTCAGGTGGGGGCTTATGTGTCATGTCCAGCTCACCTTGGAATTCAGCTGGAATTAGCACAGTCCTGCTCTCTGTGTTTCTGCAAGTCTTCCAGGTACTTGACCCCTTGATACTGAGGACAACAATGACTACATAGGCCATGAAAGAAAGGCACAGAATCTTACCATGAACATGGGGTTTGGCTGGGAGCTTTTTTGGCTTTACAAGTTGTGTAAACTGGTTCTCAATGGCAGACAATGCTGTAGCTCTAGTAATCTGCTGTAGAGCAAAGCAAGATTTTTAACTGCTGATGGTTGAAAGTGAGCAGAGAATGACTGTTTCAGTCCAGGTTAGCATGGAGAAGTGGGGCCTGATCTTCAGCTTCTAACAACTTGGATGGCAATTCCATTCTTGTCCTTCTGTGTTTGCATACCTCTTCACCTTCGCTACCTGTTACAGAATATTTGGTACTTAGATATTTGTGTTGCTCTTTTTTATTTTTTTTAATCTCTGTAACTGTCCTGTCTTTTCAGATTTTCAAGTACATCGTGTCTTTTTGCCTACACTTTAAATATTTACAAGGTAAAATGTCCTGATCTTGCCTACTGATGTAAAAGCGCTAAATGTTCTGAGCCCTATGTGGGTCAGAGGGAATTCCCTTACCCAACAATCCCATCTGTGCAGTATTTCACTTCTAATCCCAAAGTATTCCCTGAGGATTCCTGTCATATACTCTGCAATGCGTCATCTTGCCAGCGGGAGATGTGGCATACATTTTTATATTGCTTTGCAGCTTGATAGCAGGATGGAGTTCATATAAAAGCAAGTGCTCCAGTGTAGCAGAAAGAACTGATGAGAAAAGAGTGTGGTCAGTCTAGACTGCAGAATGCAGAGGACACTTGAGCTTTTATAGGTGAAGATCTATTTTCACCTGTCTCAGTCACAGCCAATTCATGATCTCATTTCTTGGTAATGAAACCTCACATCCTGCAGCATTACTTGTTCTGCAGTACAGCGAATTGTGCTCATAAATCCTGGGCGTGACAGGAACAGTTTTATCAACCTGTAAATGCTGGAAATTTTGGTTTCTCTTTTTTTCAAACGTGTTTTTAGGATCTTCAACTCTGACCTTCTTAAAAGTGCCATAAAATCCTATCTTGCCCTCTATTCTACGCTGAATTTTACCAGAGGTACGTTTAATTTGTGTATTCAGATGAAGTCGATCAAGTCATATTTCAATGTAGTTTCTTCCTCTGCCAGCCAAAAAATTGCCAAATGGTGATTGTCATTTTTCACAAGAGATCAGTCTGAATGTCAAGCCAGCCACCTTGGCTCATTACCACGTGTAGGCTTGAGTTTACACATTATTCTGAAAAGCATGTGTCTTAACAAAAATAGGCACATCACTTCAGTAAGTTCCTGCAGGCCTTGGGGCTTCCTAAAACAGTGAATGAAAAAAATTCAGAGAAGCATAACCTTCCTGTCTGTCTTTTATCCACTTAAGTGGTGGAAATAATGGAGTGACAGCAATTTCACTTTCCTGTGTTTCTCAGCAACTTGCATAATGAGAAAGATGGTGTGGTCTGGTTGTTTTTTAACCCATTCTTAGGGATGCCTATTATACTGAGCTGTATATTCACTGAACAAGAGAGGCATGTATACTTAAATGACAAAAAATCCACCATTACATTTGAAATACTTTTGTAGGCAAATTTAGATGGGAAGGGAAAGGAAATGCTGGGAAAGCCTAGACAATGGCAAAGACATGGTGGGATATGTCCTGTGTGCAGTTCTGAATAGGCCAAAGAGGTTTAAATCATTCTAATGCAGCACCACCTGTTCCTGTGGTGCTGAATGCTGAATTCTTCACAGATGCTTTAAGTTGCTTGTGCTGGTAATAACCTTGGCTATGTGGTAATATCAGCTGGAGGCTGAGTGGCCATCGCAGCTCCCTGGCTCTGCTGCCGTGCGTGGACAGGCTGGAGTCTGAGTGGCGAGTGGTGTGATAGCCGGATGCCATCTGGCAGAGTCCTCAGGCAATGAGATGAGCCACTGTCCTGCTGCCAGAGTAAAACCAGTGCAGACAGTTGCGTCTGCTCGTCTCAAGATTTTGGAAAAGTGACCAGTACTGAGCAGCATGGGGAAAGGAAGGACCAAACTCTCTTTTACACAGTGCAAAAGACTTTGTAGTCTTTGCAGAAGTGAAGAGAACTTGCTTGGGCTAGACTTGTTCTCTGCTGCTGCTTTCCAGCTAAACAGTTTTCCCTGGAGGTTGTGGAGGTTACCAGCACACAGCTCTCCTGCAGACTAGGGTAGCTCTACCGACATTTCTGAAGTCGGAGGCAAAATTATCATAGTGTCTAGATGATGTATTACAAGCACAAGGGATGTGTAATAGGGTCCTTGTGCACTCGCAAGCATTTCCTTGGCCTTGGACCAGTTGGATCAGTTACATGTTCCCTTTTCAGATTTCTGTCCCCTTCCACACCTACTGTCCTCACACAGGACCTAGCCTGGGTATCCCAAAGTGTCACTGGAGCTCCCTGGAAATAGAGATTCAGAAGTGCATCGTGAGTAGGCTCTAGCTTAAATTTATGGTACTTAAGAAAGTCTCCTAGATCTGCATTGTGAGTGTTAAAATACATGCCTTGAACAACATGAAGTAATATTGGTGCCTGTCTTCTGCCTACCACACAAGGAGACAAGATTTGTGTTTAGTGACACTGATTTGCCATTTTACTAAGGGTAGTGAGGGAGGGGTTCTTCAAGGATAGCTGTGAAATTGTTCTGTGAACACTGAGTCTGCGTAGTCTAAAAGTGCTGGGTGCCCTAATTGAGCCATTCAACTCTCGTGAGTCTTTATCTCTGAAGTACAGTGGATGTTTATTGTCGTCAGTGTATGCAATGCATGGAAACATTTTCACACTCATGTTCAACGTGTCTGCCTGAAAAAATTCCACAACACAGCTTGGTTAGTGAGTGAAGAGGTTTAGGATGTGTGTTTCTTGAGAGGGGCGTTGAGTAGTAATATAGCCTTGGGCCAGCTGAAGGAAGTCTGGAGTACCCACTAGGAGAGGATAATCTGCTTTCCACCCCTCAGCTATGTACTCTCTGAGGGGATGAAGTGCCTCAAGAGTGAATAAAGGAAGAGGTTGGGAACAGTTGAAGGGTCTGTGGGGAAAAGCCTCTGTGAGAGCTCAGTGGAGCTGGAAGCAGGTACCTGAAGGCAAGGACTATGCTCAGCAGGCCTTGTACTGGGATTGCTGATGGTGGTTATGGGGTCCTGTGGTGCTGGCCGCAAAGCTCTCCAGCCCTGCAGAGCACAGTCAGCTCAGTGCTTGCCTTGAGGACAGCAACTGTGTGACTTCAGAAACTACTGCATTGTTGCTGACCCTCCCCAGCCCCCTCTAGCCCATACTGAGGGTACCACAGGGACAGTGGTCAACATTACCATATAGATGGATAGGCTTGGCACTAGGGGATGTAAGCTCCAAGCGTAATACCTTGCAAAACCAGGCAGATAAAGCTGCTTTCAGCTACACAAAACGCCCCTTTCTGCTCTTACCCATTTTGTTTGCTCCTTTTAAGGCAAAGGGGAAGAAAAAAGTCACGTATGTCTACCCGAATGGTTTTCTTAATCGTGTAATGCTTCAGGTGTCTGGTGTATTACTAAGGGAAATAATCAAATCCTTCCTGGCATCTGTCATTCAGCTGTGTTTCTGAGGGACAAAGCTCCAGCTCTTCCCAGAGCTAGTCTTGCAGTGTCACTGTGCTCCCTTTGGCTGCTCAGCAGTTGGAGATACTGCAGCCTTGCCCAAAGCTTGTGCTGGCAGCATTTTTAAGGTTTTGAAACCAGTCTTACACAGACATGAACTCTGATTTTGGAGCCCTTAGCAAGTTGCTGATACACACTGGTCATAGCCAAATAATGACAAGCTAACGTCTGAGCTGCCCCTATCTGTGCTGCACCCAAAAAAAAGGAATCCTTCCCCTTATTTAAACAGTGCAGCAAAAGCAGATGTCTCTAAGTGCTTCAAGGAGCTTCAAGTTTGACTCAGCCATGCCTGTATTGGCAACATACAGCTTTCCAGAAGGTTAGAAGGAAAGTTATAAATATATTTAATACATAATTCTGCAGCAACAGCAGACAAATTTTATGATTTAGGCTGTTCCTTCTGTTGATATCCTTGCAAAAGCTTAGGCTGGTTGCTAGGCAACTGGCATAAAAAAAAAAAAGTGCATTTCTCTTTGTATTGCAGGCAGGAACCTTGGGAGCAGGAGAGGCCTCAGATGGCTCCCTAAATAGCATTGCTGGGGAATGAAAGTTAAAATATTGAACATTCATTGGTTAAAGATCCTGTTACAAAGGTCAGCTGTCTAGGGGATATTCAATAGTTTGGTTTCCTTTGGTGCAAAAGAAAGATTAGAAGGAAGTTTGCCTGTGTGCTGTAGATAGTACAAAAAATGGAAATTTCCTAAGATGCCTGACTGTTGAGCAGAATACCTAGGTGGGCTATATAATTGCCTTCAGGCTTAACTCTCTTTTCTTGACAGAAAGTGTGAAGTGAGGTGTTTGTCACATTAGCAAGTACAAATGTGTGCTTATAGATCTTAGAATGTAAGAGGTGCTTTTAAGAGGGAGTATTTGAAGCTGCTTAACTCCAGTGCTCTAATTTGATAAACACGAGGTAAAAGAAAAGGGAGAGAGTCAGTTCCTGTGTTAAGAGAAGTAAATGTCTTCGGGGAATAACGTTCATGATGAGAGATTCACAGAAATCTCTAAATTCAGTGGAAAGCTAACAGCAAAACTAATGATTCCAGAGTTCTCAATTGCTTGCTCATTCTGTCATCTTTCTGTGTCAGTTCAAGGTCATTTATATCTAAATGGCTGTGAATCCCAGCACACAGGGAATAATAATTCTTGCATTGGGATGAAGGAATTCCTCCACTTCCCCACAATCCCTTTGAAATAGTGCAGTTTTTAGACAGGATAATGCAAGAAATATAGCAGCACTAGTTGTGGGAATTCATTTGTGTACTAAACTGCCAGGTAAATTGGGAATGGGGCTGTCTTCCAACCCACCATCTCGAGGAACATTTTTCCTTCTGGCTGAAAAGTATTACCAAAGAAGCACAAAACCAGGGAGGTTTTTGGAACCTGTGCAAGAGAAGAGCAACTGTTCATGGCATGTCAAAGTCTATCAGGCATGATTTACTGTCTGGAAATTACTCCTCCTTTTACTTATATCTGTGTTTTCTTTATCTTCTAAATATGAAACGGCTCTCTAACTTCCGTCTTTGGTGCTTTGGTATGGTGAGAGAGCAAAGGAGGGGAAAGAATGGAAATTGTGTTGGAGTAAGCTAGGAAAATGGGCATTTGGGCAGCATCTATGGGTTTACCATAACTGATGTCAAGTTCTCTCAAGCCATTTTGAAAAGGAAAAAAGAAAATTAACTGTATGATGTTCTGTGTTCTCTTCTGCTCATGTGGAAGCATCTTTGAGGAGTATGCTTCCATGCTTCGTTATTGAGTTAGTAAATGGGGAGTGTTTGGATAGTTGTTTTTCTTCACATTTTACTTCCTTATAGCATTCAAAACTATGGCTGCTGTAATTACCTAGGAGATGGTGTCCTCTCCATCCTTTTCCTTCCCCAATAGCTTCCTTGTGATTCATTGCTGGAGATGAGAGGCCAAATGAGACCTAGTATTTTGAAGTCCTTGGGAACTGGTTCTAGTGCAGTCATTATAATCCAGCAATTAGTAAGTTAAATAGAAACAACATAAATCCTGCCTTGAATTATTATGTGAGCCCCTCTGAAGCTTAGAATCATGAGTAGGAAGCATGTACTCACTTGGAATTCAATTTCTGCTCTTCTCAAAACATGCCTCACCAATAAATCAAATTATTATTGCCTTGCAGTGAATCTCACAAACAATGCACTTGGCTGCCTGGTCCACCCACACTAAGTGAAGGAATATGTACATTTTAATTACCAGAGTATTTCAATGTTGCACAAACACTGTTTCATATTAAATATTTTTACAAACCAGTGATATTTGTATTCAATAATGAGTGTTTGATATTTTTTCTGGTTATTTATGTCTGTAATTAGTGTCTCTGAGAAACCTTGATATTACATGTCATGCCAGTCTCCTGTAAGTAAGGTCACTGTGGGAGTGGGATATTATTTCTCCTGTCATTCCTTGACTAATGTTTTCATCATCTGTATAAAATATCTGCTGAGTAAATGTTTCAAGGTGAAATTATATAATATTTCTTGAATTTTTAAAGTGCAGCTGGGGAGAAAGGCTTCATGTCACCCTGTTTCTAAAACCACTTCTGCTCCATATGTTTAGTTGCAAATTTTATAAACTTCTTTAAAATGACATAACTTTATAAATGTTTTAGAAGCAGTTTGGAAACTGTGCCTCTTGCCCTGTAAACCCATGTTCAGAAGCTCCTGAGTGCATATGTAATAAAGTGACTCCACACCTGAGGTGTTTGGGTGTAGGCACAAGGTGGGACCTTCTGCTGTGCAGCATTCAGTAGCCACTGCTTTGCAGTGGCTTCCTGAGCATGCTCCTGTTTCTAAAACCACTTCTGCTCCATATGTTTAGTTGCAAATTTTATAAACTTCTTTAAAATGACATAACTTTATAAATGTTTTAGAAGCAGTTTGGAAACTGTGCCTCTTGCCCTGTAAACCCATGTTCAGAAGCTCCTGAGTGCATATGTAATAAAGTGACTCCACACCTGAGGTGTTTGGGTGTAGGCACAAGGTGGGACCTTCTGCTGTGCAGCATTCAGTAGCCACTGCTTTGCAGTGGCCTCTTGAGCAGGCTTGGGACAGGACAGACACGGGAAGGGCTCTGTGGTTTGAGGGTATTGGAGGCTGTGGCATTGGCTTGTCCTGCAGGCAGGGAGGCAGCAGAGTTCAAGAGGAACTGGCAAAGAATGGGTTGTGTCACTTCTCTTCTGGTGTAGACCTTGGAAGGTCCTACAGCTGTGGCCCAAAATAGGACAGGTCTGTCTCTGCTTTGATTTGTGTTAGTGCTGGTTGTACTAACCCACAGGAGAGCTGCCACCAGCTCCCAGGTGCCTCCTGCTTTCCCCACAGTTGCAGTGCTGGTGGGGAGCTGAGAAATGACCACTGGCTTGAGCTTGTGTCTGTTTTTGCAAGTGTTGGCTCTGGACTGTGTATGGCCTTTTACATACCTGGCCTTTGCAGTTCACTTTAGCATGGTGAGGTGACAAGGGTTGGTGGGGTTCAGCTGTAGATACACTGGCTGTCATGGTGCATTTTGTCCTGCTGTCACATTTGTTCATTTCTGGAAGCACCTGTGGGGCTGGAACATAGGTAGGAGGGCAAGAAGATGATATCCAGCCTAGGTACCTTATGGAGGTATGCTTGGATTTCCAGCATGTCCGTCATGCTGCTGGGAATACCAGCTGCTTTCAGTGCAGGTAGCATTTTGCAAGAGAGAGGACTAAGATGCCACTAAAACCTGAGACACCACCTTGTTCTGAACAAACAGGTGTCAGAGAGGTTCATTCTGAGGGATGCTAGGCTCCTTGTAACAGCAGAGCACAGCACCGTGTTTCTTCTTATACCTCAGGGTTGAATTACTTGTCTACATTTATGAGAGGGATGAAGTAGTGGTTCAAGCTCTAGGACAAAGTTTATTGATTACTGTCCTTGGTCTGAGACAGGCTTCCTTCTGGCTTTAGGCAAATTGTGCATTTTGAATTTTAAATTAGCAAATGCTTCCTCACTTTTACTGGTCATGCCTGATGCTCTACTTAAGTGGGAGCAACCTGAAGAATACAGGGTGTGCTGCTGCTCTTGTTCAGACCGCAAGGCCGGTACTCAAGCTTTTCAAGCACGAGGATTTGCTCTGTGCTGCGTTGGTTATGAAACCCCTCTTTGCCTTAACGTGGGCATGGCTGGTATACATCTGGTTTTCCATTTTCCCAGGTTCCCTTCCACACAAATTCCTAATCAAGCTTTTGAATTCAGCAGCAAGAAGTGGACCTTCAGTTCTGTGAGGAAGGAGCTGGCAGGCACAGCCCACTTTGGTGTAGTGTGAGGGGGGAAAAGTGCTGATGGGCAGTGGGAATATGAAGCTGTGGTGTTGCTGCAGGGGATTGCAGCAGTCACCAGACCCATCTCCCTGTGCTGGTCAGAGTTCTGGTAGGGAGAGCCCCTGGGGGTCAGGAGGGGATGGCCAGGACCTGATAGGAGGGAGTAGCAGAGTGTTTGACTTTGCAAGCTTCTGTTGCTGCTCTTCTGTAATGTGGAAAGGCCATGACTATTCAATGTGCTTCCGAGCAGGAACATTTTGTCTTGGGACTGTGTGGAAGACTTTAGGAGAAAACAGGCATGCAAGGAGAAATTCCAAGAGAATAAAACTTCCCCTTGAGCTTAAGCATGAGAAAATTTGAGTGGATCAGGGGTCAGTAGTGAGGAAGATTAAATGTGAGACGAACAGGTGGGATGGGCTGGGGGACTCTGGTAGGGCAACTTCTTCTGCCACCTCCTTACTGACGGCCTTCTCGTCACTAATTCAGACCAGAGCTTTCTTCATTCCCCTTTAAAGCATCAGAAATGCACAGCCCTGAGTGTGCTGTAAAATGCAATGTGTGCAGAGCACGTTGGATCAAAAGGGCTGTGTAAGTGCTAATCTTAAAAAACATCCTCATTAATGGTAACCTAACACCAGAAAGACAGCAGGAGTTTTATGGGCTTTCTTTCTAACGCATGCTTGGATCACCCACTGAACAGTGTATTGATCTGCAGTTGCTTGCTCCACCCTTTGTGTGGTGGGGTCGCAGCTGCTTTCTTGTATGTCCTGGAAATGGAGAAGACACAAAAGAACCTACTGAGCAGATTACTTTGCTGCAGAGACCTCTGTGAGTGGAGTTGGCCTAAAATGTGAACGTACTGGAGGATAAACTATGATCTTTCCTGGCTTACTGGAAGATGGTTATATGCAAGGAAAATTACAGCAGAGTTCTCATGTATTGGGAGGGCAGAGTTAAAATAACCAGTGCATTGATAGCTAAGGAAAACTGTTTCTTGTGAAGTGCACAGCCAGGGCTGCTTCTTTGGCGTGTTTCCTGTGAGTGTGGGAGAGTGTGTGTTTGTGTGCGTGTGTGTACACACATGTCTGTGTGTGGAGGTGGGAATAAAGTTGCTAACTTGTTGCTGACCTGTGATTCTTTTCTCCATAGCACTTCTTTGTACATGCCACTGCAATATTTTGCTTGGACTCCCAACAGCATTGTCTAATCAGCCTTTATGTTTCCTCCTCCTCTCTCCCACTCCTCCAGTCGGCATATGCTGTGTCAGTGCTCAAAGAGTGCGCTAAATTGCGACCTACAGATCCCACCGTTCCTCTTCTGGCTGCCAAGGTCTGCATTGGGTCACTGCACTGGGTAAGCAAGCTGATGTAATTCTTATTATGTAACGGATTAGGTGCTGCAGTGGCAGTGCCACAGTGTAGTTGCAGTGGGGAGAAAGGGAATCCCTGCTAAAAATCATACACACGTGTGTGCCTTCTATAAAAAATGAAAATCCCTGCAGGAAGGTTTGCAGTGAGTCATTTAAATGTATTTTGCTGGCACATTAGAGAAAGGAGGAGGAGGAAAGCCATAACAGCCGTTCTGAGGACTGCTGCTTCAACTGGGTGTCACATTGAATCGGCCACTCTTCTAGCCCCTGGAAGACACAAGCTAATAGTTACAAGTGGGCTGTTAGACAGTTGAGGTCTGCTGGACAACTCAGTCCTTTGTTCTTGAAGTTGCTGTGTCAGTGTTTTGTGTCCCCAGTGTGTTCATGTACGCCCCAGAAGCAGAGTGGGAGTGGAAGTTGGTGCCCGTGAAATTCTGGTTATCCAAAGGAACCGAAACATCTGTCACTCTTTTGCTACTTGGTTTAATTAACTGCACGGCAGCCTGCTGTTCTCACCTGTCCTCACCACGAGGTGTCCCTGCAGTCAGTGAAGGATTACAATTGCTAAGTAGAAGTAAAACACAGATGCAAGAAAACATGAAAGAAAATGCCAGAAGAATCTGCACAGGTCTTGGTAAAAAGTTGTAGAAGGCAATTTGCTGTTGTTCTGTTCCCTCATCCCGCCTCCCAACCTTCTACATCCCTTTCTGATGGAAGCTGGTGTTCAGCTAAGCTTGAGTTGTATTAGTTTACACCACCATTGGGGAGGATGTCTGGTTATGTATGTTTTTGAATGAACTATACTGTTCAAACTATAATGGTTAAGCTTATATGTGAGTCAGCAAAAGCTGGGCAGCATCTTTTTCTAGGAAAAATCTTCAGGTCTGAGGGCCTTCAGGGAATCCTTGCTGAACTGCCCAACCTACTTCTACTCTACATTTGGAGCAATTTAACTCCCTTGTACCCACAGCTCAGTCTCTAAATTTTGAAAGCTTGAAGTCATTCAGGGATATAAAATAACATTCACAGTGAATGTTATTTTTTAAAATAAAGCAAATAAGGTTCTTTCTGATTCTGAGGTGTTAAAACAGTGTGAAAGCGAGGCATTACAGCTGTGTTGAATGCTGTTCTTACTATGTCTGATGAAGTTTTCAAAGCACAGCTAGCATATAAAAATACCTTGTTATTTTGAAAAGACAGTGAGGCTATAATTCAATTCCAGCTTGGGCAATCCAGTATCTCCAGACTTCTCATACATGGCAGAGCTGATAAAACAACTGGCTAACCCTAAAAAGTGGGAAAGGCAAGGGAAGAAGAGAAAAATGAGCTGGTTTGATAATTTCAAAACAAGAGTGTTTTTTTCTTCAACATACTGCTTTCTTATTGCTTTTCAGTGTTACTCAATCAGACCCTGGCTCAGAACTGGGGGGCATTATGAAATAAAATTATGATTTCACAAGAGGGTAATTTTACTGCAGTTATCTAGAGCACAGCCTTATGAATTAAAACCAAATTAAAAATACTCCCTTCCCCCTTCCTTTCAGTCAGTGGCCTATGCTTTACCCTCATACCAAACTTGATGATGATATAGAAGAGTTTTAATTAAGGGGAGTCAGAGGGAAATAAGAGCATCTCTTAGAAGAACTGAAATGATAGGTTCCCACGTCTCTTAGTCAAAGGGGTGCTTCTGATATTACTGGTAGACTCCTGTGCCTAATAAAGACCTTCCTGCTTAGCAGAGCTGTTTTTCTAAATGTCATCCTTACAGTAATTATTTGCATTTAAATTACATGGCAATCAAATCAGAATTGAATAATTTAAACTGGAAGTGAACAGGCTGATCAATGCCAGTATAAATAGAAAGGAGGATAGACATGGGACAGGAACAGTCTAATGGACAAATATTAGCAGTTACAAATACTCAAATATATCTTCCTTTTCAGGACATATAAAATATGATTAATTTTTCAATTAGGAAATATATCTGTGTACTTGATTGCTGGCAAGGCAGGAAAAGGGTGAAATCAAATGACCATTTATCCAAATGAAACAGCTAATTTATGTCCTGCATCTATCTACTGTGTGGTGCAGTATTGTAGCCAGTTTGTTTATAGCCCATGGGCAAGCAGTACTTTAGTCTTCTTTCAGTTACTGGCAATAACAAAAACCCCCAAACACAACATTTATGCAGATGGATAATTACAGAATGTCATGAGAAGCACAGAACAGTTTCTTTTGTGATTAATCTAGTGATCACTTAACTCATTTTGCTGGCTTTGTATGTGGTGTCTCAGCACACTTGAAGAACAGGGAAAACAGAAAATTAATTGCAGTGTACTATAGTGATTTACCACATTGAGGATGCTCAGATCACATCTATGAAATAATCTCTCAGTGCAGAACAAATCAAAGTGAAAACGTGGATGCATTCAGACAGTGCCATGCAAATCAATATATAACAGAGCCTGATGCAGAAAAGAACTGAGCTTCCTCCAGCTTCTGTTGTGGCAGCATGACCAGATTATTAGCTGATGTAAGTTGGCAGTACTCCTCTGGCATGTTAGTGGTACCATGCTGGCTTACATCAGGAGATGATCTGTCTCATCAACCACTAGGTTTTAGGATTGGGCCTGCAGTAAACAACTGTGTGGTAAAAGCAATGTTTTGGCTATGTTTTCAAGAGTTACAGGTTTTCCAAAACAAAAACCAAAAAACCCAGTGTAAACAATAAATCAGTACTTTATTAATTCTAAAGCTTAAGCCAGTAGACTTGGAGGACCAGAGCAGCTTCAAAACTAGTGCACGTGTGTAAGCCACATTTGTATGGTCAGGATGCAGTCAGACCTGTACAGCAGAGTTGGAACTTTTGTATTGTATCTAAACCACTACACAGGTGTTTTAAATGTTTTTGTAGTAGGCTCAGAGCTACTTTTGAGGCAACATGATGCTAAGCCTTCCAGCTTGCTGGGGTTTCAGCACAACAGTTTGCTGAACTTGCATGTGGATGATTCTGTCAAGCGAACACAAAGCCCATTTGTGTTTAGCCAGCTGTCTTTTAGCTTTCCAGAATGCACTATGAGGTCTTTCACTATTGTAGGTCAGAGTATTGTTTTAAATTTCCATAGGAAAGTTGAAGTAGCTTGCACTGGAACATGTCCATACTGAGGTTGTCTTGCCTTGCTCCACTATAAATTCAGAGTTGTGCTTACTAAAAGGCTTGCTACAATTTCCTCTTTCACTCAGCCTTCCCTGGCACGGCCTCAGCTGAATGCTCACTTGCCTGTTTTGGCAGTGACTTTGAGTTGCAGTATGAGTTGTTGTTTTTAATATTTTAATAGTACAGTACTGTTAATTTCACTACTAATCTAGGTTCTTCAGGATCCTGTTATGGCAGGTGTTGTGAAAATACTAAAATCGGAACTTCTGCCTACAGGCAAGTGTTAAATCCTGAGTTTCTCCATTTTAAGAGCCTTGTTTGAGGCATTTAGGGTTACTCTGATGCTTTCTTTTGCCTTTTACTCCATTGGTTTCAATGGAGGCATGTTGAAAACATTGTAAGTACACATAGAGCAAAATGGACTGTAGTCCTAGGATAGGCTTGAATCTTCTAGAACTCTGCTCTGACAGAAAGCAGGAGGACATGAGGCATGTTCTTAACGTTTTCATTGCCCCACAGTTCATATAATAGCAAGAGTGGTGGCATGCTAGACCTTGGGTAGCACCAAATGATGCCAGTATTATCATCTAATTTGAGTTTTTCAAAGGACTTCGTCCCATGGTGAAAGCTTCAGCACAGGATGTGCTGTACCTCAGACATTTCTTTCAACTAGTATACACAGCAAAGTGCTCTGCTGCAGCACTTTGCTGGGAAGACAGAGATCATGCCATCAGTCAGGGAAAGGGAGAAGAAGTGGTGTTGGGCTGGAGTAGACTGTGCATGGAGTCATAAAAACTGAGTAAGGCATACCATGAGGTCAGGACGTCACGGTGTGTGTGTCGGGGGGGTTGGCAGGATGTAGATTTAGAGCTGCATACTTCTGAGGTAACAGCTTATCATTCATTACTCACACAGACCACTTAATCAGAGAGTGCTTCTCTCCCCTTCTGTCTGTTGTTGACCCTGCCACTGTAGATAATAAATGCTGTGCATGTGCTTGTACCCAGTCACTTAGGAGCCCTGGAGTTGCCTGGAAGTGCTTAGGTCTTAGTGCAGTATGAATAATATTAAAAGATCAAATCTAGTCCTGTTACTGGAGTTACTCTGCCTGCTGACGGACATCCGAGAGGATCGTCATCACCAGGGTGAGAGGCTGCTGAGAAAGCAGGGAAGCTACTAGGTATTTCTTCTGTCTCTTAAAAGATGTTCTTGATTACATCACCACTACTGTTACTGCGGCAATCCCATTGGTTTTAGACATTAAAAATGACCAAGAATTTTGTCTTCTATGCATTGCCTTTGTAAACAAACCACTCTAGCTACAGTGGAGGAAAGGCCCGAGTATTGCTAAGTGCTGGGGGCTGAGTTTACACAGAGTAAATTGGTGGGCTTAACAATGGTGACACAAAGAGTGAATGCTGACTATAGAGCGATAAAAAGCGAAGGACTTTTTTTCTGACATATGTAACATGATTAGCTTTGTGTGCTGTAAATAGCTGTGGGACAAAGCCTTTTCATTAGACTATGCCTTATAGACCACTTTCTTCCTATGCATTTTTCCTCTTAGCATTCTCACTTCACAATATGTATATTCTTCTCTTTGAATTAGTCTCTATAGCTACAACCCAGTGTAATAAAAATGGTAAGAAGAGGTCAATTCAACTGTTAATATCATGTGTTATTTTGTATAGATACCCATTCTGTAGGATTTTGATCTCTTAAGTGCTTGGGTATTCTTAAGTGTCACTGGTGTCCAAATTCACCTGCTTCATTAACCTTGTCTGCTGTTCTAAGTCCAGTGTCATTTCATGTATTTCCTGCCTCTTCCTTTGCATGTTCCTCTTTTTTGGCACAATAAAGTGCTGTTTTCATGCTGCTGTACATCATAGATTTGTTTGTCCTTAGTAACACTAAATGTGTGCTAGTGAGAAATGCAATTCCTACTTAGTCCTGGAAACTGTTGATTCAGTGGGGTAGGGCTTGAGCTTTTCTAAAAACAATCTGGGTGGCAGTTGGACACCAGCTGGGTGGCATTAGGCCAGGGGACAGCACCTGCTGTTCTCCGCTCCCTTGTCAGTATGCCTCCGGGCTTGGCTTGAGCACACACCAAAACCTGTGGCCAAGTAACAGTGGTGGCTGGAACAG
>NW_008240122.1:5124774-5140626 GCF_000691975.1 Corvus brachyrhynchos
CCACTCTCTGTACCAGGGGAAATATCCCTCAGGGTAGTACAGCTAGCAACTGTTCTTTTTCTATCAAATATAAAGGAGGAAGTGAAAAGGGAAAAAAACCCCAGCCAACCCCACAGTATTACATCTCATTGGTGTCAGTTCACGGTTTGGCAGCTCGTCTCACTCCAGGTGCCAGGTGTTTGCTTTCTGGTGTGGTGGAGGGGTTGTTTAGTTAGTGCTTGCAGGTGCCTCCTGATACTTTATATAGCTGGAGTTCAAAATGCAGAAAGTTCTTAGGTTGTTTTTCCCCCATGCCTTCTTTCTTCCATGCAGGTCTTGAAGGCAGGGAACTTCTCCCTGCAACCCGGGATGCTACTCTTCTCTCCACCAGCTTTTCGGTGCAAAATATGCAGAAAAATGTAAGAACAGTAAGGGCCAAGTTGGAGGTATGGCTTTGAGACTTCGCTTTTTGTTGCTTCTAAGAGAATAACAAGTGGCAGGCCTTCCCTCCTCCCTTTCTCATCTCCACAATACAGACTGGAGACATCCCATATCCTTAAGGACCCCCACAGACACAGCTCTATTGGCAGATCACAGCTCAGGCTCACTGCTGGTCCCTCACTCGGGTGTATGGAGGGGGGGAGCTTTTATCCAGACTGCAATCTGGTAGTCCTTGCAGTTTAGTTGGTTACCCCAAGTGTGTCCCAAGGGAGTTACTCCTGTTTCAGGTAGTACTTTCAGATTCACAGTTGGCTAGGCCATCCGCAAGACTGATGCACTGGAGAGTTGAAACCTCACAGTGGGTGATGTGAGTGAAAGGTTTGGCTTTTCACACTTGCCCAGAGTGATTGAAGAGTAGGAGAATGGAAGAAGAGGGGGCAGATGGCTGCCACAGCAGGGCTGGCAGGGGAAGTGTCTGAGTGCTGTAAGAAGGCAAAGTAAATGTTCTCATCAACAGAACCAGCTGTGCTGGAGTTTGTGAGGCCACTTATTTTCAAAGCAAACTTCAGCTGACCTAAGTTTGCATTCATAAGAGTCTTTGTGGCTGGTCAAAGTGCCACTAGTGTTTAGTATGAATAAATGTGTACAAGATGTGCTAGCAGCGCTGTTTCAGCCTGAACTCTGAAAAGCTGCGGTTTTAACTATACATTTATTAGATTAATCTGATACTGACAGGTGGCCCTGGGTAGCTGGCAGACAAGAAGGCTGAATGGTGCACTACTGATTTATGCATTGTCTCTGAGATTTCCAGTCTCTGACTGAAAATACCATCAGGTGACCGTTCAGAGAAACAATGGAGCAGAATCTCTCTAATTTTACATTTCTTTATTTCAGCTTCAAACTTTTCGTTTAATCTTTTTTTCCATACACACTACCCACCCCTACTCTTGTTCACTAGTCATAAGAATTCCTTGTATAGCTCTTTTCTTCATGTAATGGAGACTTCTTGGATGAAATGTGTGTGGGGAGAAGAGGAGAAACAATGAAGAAAGAAGAGTGGGAATCTAGCTGTTTATGGCGGCAAAGAGGTGCATAATGAATTTTCAGGCTGCAGAGATTTCATGTCTTACATAAAAGTTTCTGAGACATGAAGAATTGTGTTATAGTTTTATAGGATGGAGTTTTTTTGTTCATTTGTGGGTTTTGGTTTTTGTTTTTTTTTTCTGTGTGGCAAGTCATGGGCCACTTCTTCCATTTTCCTAGGCTCTGGTCCAGAACACATTTCAGTATGTGGCAGGGAAGTTGGTAGGGCTACTGACAGGTTAAGAAATCTCCTGAAACAAATCTCAGTCTTCCTGATGTGATCAGAGTTTAAGGGTCTTATCTGAACATTACTGAAGTAGGTGGGACTGTTTCCAGTGGTTTTTGTAGGCTTTGGATTATACCCTCTAAGACAGGCCTTGCAGTTTAGCTGGTAAGTCCAGGTAAATCACAGCTAACCAGGCAATTAGCAAGACTAATGCTTTCATAGTGCTTTCAGGAAAGGGTTTGATGATAATGTATGTGTTCGTCATTGGAATGACTGATCTGAGGTTACAGAAATTGGGGAACTGTTGTTCTACATCTAGTTTGAATTCTGTGGCCTCAGGGAGTTGTACCAGTGAGGAAGAAATCCAAGCAGAGGAGATTTGCTTCTTCACTTGCACTTTTCAGCCTTTCTTCAGGCTTACATTAGCAGTAGTCTTTTTCTTATGTTTGATATCATCTACTAAATCCCAGGTTGTTTGTTCATGAAGCTATTAGTTAGTGTTGTCACCTGAATATTTTCAAGTGATGTGACTAGGAGGCTCATTGACAGGATGCTACATGAAGTCAAACAGATTCTGTTCATAGGTAGCATATTAACTGATCACTGCAGAAGGGAGATTTATTGTCTAATGTTGCATTTTAGTTCCAGTTTTTTACAGGTGAGTCATTTTAGGTGTTTAAGGAGCCATGAGGTGCTGAAGTCAGACAAAGCTGAGTATTAAGAGGGCACACATACACAGTACTTGTGTCTAAACCAGCTGGATTTCAAAGAAAAAAGTACTTTCTCATAATTAAACAACTGCATCCCATGAAGTCAATTGTCATGTAATAAAAGTTTCCAAAAGGAGGATTTATCAGATGGTATAATGGTGTCTGCTTCTTGATTAAGGATGACTCTGATTATGGTTGACAGGATCTGCATAGTGTCTTGTACAGAAAGGAGATCTTCCTGTAGGCTCTATCTTTCAAACATTACTTAAGAGTTTTGCCAGTGTCTCTCCAACTCACACCTTTCAAGGTATGTACAGTCTACAGGTCTTAGTCTTTTCTACTTAAAATGAGTGAGTGATGTTAATGAGAGTTTGAAGTTGGAAATGAGAAACCCTTCATTCTGTAATAAAATATTTAACTTACTCATTTTGTTTAAAATTACCATTAACTTGGGTTTTACAGATGCTGATAGATCTGTGTAGAAAGGAAGGTTGTGGGGAGCAGGCTGTGCTGTAGTAAGAAGAGACCAGCTTACATATATCCTCATTTTGGAGGCTGCCCCAGAGAGATTGTGACTGCTCTCTCCTCCAGTTACTATCTATACTATAAAGCGCATTTTCAGGGAAATTGTGTCTTTGCAAAAGATGCAGAAAGCGGCTAGTGCAGCAAGAGCTGCCAAGGTCTTGTGGTAGTTCAGATCAAAATTCTGGTCCTGCAATTTCTGCGTCCTTGTGGCAGCAGAACTGCAAGCAGCAGCTGAGAGCTTTCAGAGAAGTTAGTGCTTTCCTGTTTTACTCTTGGTGGTAAAAGAAAGTAGAATTTGCTACAGTTTAAAAAAAATCAGACAGTAAAACTGAATGGTCGTCTTTGTGGGAAGAAACATGTTAGACCTTTCCATCTAGTGCTAGGATAGCATGTAAGTAGTCCAGCTTATCCAGCATTTGTATTTAAGGTTGCATGATTGAAGGGAGCCTGAAGGGAACTATAAAATAAGATAGTGCCCTTGATTGATCTTAAACATCTGAAAAGAGTTTGGGTGGCAAAACCCAAACCTTTCTCAAAACTCTGCACCAAGGTCTGCTAATCTGACCTTCTGCATCGTCCTTTTTGAGTGTTCACTGGGATCACTGAAAGCCCTTGTGTGAATGGCTCTCAGATCACTTACAGGTAAGCTTAATGGCACGTTTTATTGAAGCGAGTAGAGAGAAATGCCTGTAAGTCTCAACCTACCTCTTTTGCAGCTGGAAGAAGGAGAACACTTTGCTAAAATGGTGATAGACCTGGGTGAGGATGCTGGAGAGTCCCTAGCAAAGGGTTACCTGGCACTGGGCCTGACATACAGCCTTCAAGCTACTGATGGTGAGTTACCTCGTTTGTCAAGTGTGTTGTATGGAGAGCATTTGTTCAAAGTCTTCAGTGCAACCAATGGAAATCTATCAGAAAATCTGCTTTCAGTGCTGACTAGACATGAAAAACAATCGGATTGCAAGATAAATGGGAACTGTTCACTTGCTCAGAGAACTGTCTTCTGTGGTAATAAAAGTGAAGTTTTTAGGTAAAGGAAGAAATGCAGGTCATTACTTAGGGGGTGATAATCTGAGTGTAGCTGACAATGCTTGGTGTGCTTTACTTGAATATTTGTAATACATTTCTTTCACTTATTTACACAAGAAGAAGTCAAACTTTCCATCTATTTTCATATTTTTGTCACCCACTCATAAATCAGAAAGAAATACAATCCAAGAACTGGAGTCAGAAATGCCTCACTGCAGTTCCTGGCGTGATACTGAGTCCCCACAGAGATTCAACCTCTCTGTGATGTCTTTTATTTTTTCTACTTAGAAGTAAACAAGATAAAAATACCTACCTCACTGGTGTGGATGCTGACTAGAAACAGACCACTGAATCTAAGAAGTATTTTATTTCAATGCTGCTTACTTGGATCTTGAATGAGTGGCCAAGGGGCTCCTGCAGATTTGGTGCTTTGTAGTCAGAAGGGCTTGAAGTATTTGGGAGAGTTCTAGCTCTGACCTTCATCAAGCTCACAGGTGGGAACAGTCTTTGCTTATTCTGTGACTTCTAACACAGGTAGGAGGCCTTCTAACACAGTTTCTTTGAATAATGGCTGAGCTTGTGTGTTTTCCTAATCATTTTGGCAGTCCTGCCCTCATGCAAGCAATGGCTTTTCTGTTGGGTAGGTTTCATATAAACAAACCAACTTCTTCCAGCAAAGAATCAAAGCTAAAATTACTTTATTATGTTGTCATGGACTATGCTGGCCTTGCAACTTACACCAGAATTCTGCAAGGCATGTGTATGAGAAAGTGTTTTTGTGCTCTTCAGTAGCACAAGTTGGTGTAGTTTTTCAGCCAGCCACGTCTGATCAGCTGTTCTGAGAACTGCTTTTCATCCTGGAGGCTAACAGGCACCGCAGCTCTCTCCAGTTCTCCATTTCTCTGTCTCAGAATAGTTCTCCCTAGAAAGTTCATGTCAAAAAGTATGTCCTTCCTAGCCTGAACTTTCTCTTATATATATATTTTAAGTCCACTAGGAATAGAGTTCTGCTTAACAGCCTAGTTTTTAAGGGCATTTTGCCTAGATGTTGTTTAAACTGTTCTAAAGCTATACAAGACCCCAGAGACTATTTTGAGAGATAGGTTTTCTGTTAGCCCCTTAAAATCTCTTTGTTAACATCAGTATGAAAAGAAGGTGGTTTCTAAAGAATGTAGTTGGAGACGCATATGCTGTACTCTGGCTCTAAAAATATTTTGGTGCAGCAAATATGAGTTGGAAACTTTTTCTGGATGTCTCTTCAGTTTTCAAGAGATTAGTTCAATATTGTGTCCTTTTTTATGTAAAACAAACAGTCTTCACAACAACTGCCTTGGATTGTTTTCAGATTAGCCTCTGATTGATGTTTTGGAACAGCGGAATGTATCTGCCTTCTCATTGCATCTCTAGCCTTGAAGGCAATAGGGCAAGTCACTCAGTTATTTGAGGGAAATAGGAAGAGTGTATTTCCATCTTTCAGATTATATTTTAATAAAATGGATTAAGTCCTTCAAAAGTGTACATGTGATGGTCATGAATATGGAACTGTGTTTTACTGGAAAATGTCAAATTTGCACTAGAAAGACATTTTTCATTAGCATTGTTAAAAAATAGCATATGACAGTGAGGAAGCAAAGCTAGAACATGCTGAAAGACAGCAGTTCCGTGATGTAATCCTGCCTCATGTTGTCAATCTTGTATTTATACCAGTTCTTACTGACATATGCAGACAAGTCAAACATCTGTGTGTACGTATATGTGATTCCAATAACTTTCCAGTTGAGGTGACTTTCAGTCAATCAGTATTTTCAATGGTAGCTAAGTGTTTCAGAAACATTTGACCAATTGCCTTCTAAAGCTTACAGCCTTCCGTCCAAGTTAGGCTTTCTTATTTAATATAACCTTTTAGTGATTATTTCTCCTCCTGTGTGACAAAGGCACTGAGGAGTTGTATAAAGCCTTTTCTTTGTGGTTTGCAAAAAGCTCCTGGAGGAAGTAAGACTTCTTGAAACTTATGCTGGATAGCTTCCTTATTCTTAATGTCTAATTACATGTTTCTTGAAATAAGTCTCATTGAAGTAGCTGAAAGATGTGTCCTCAGGGGAAGTCATTGCCACTTTTGCCTCAGTCTTAGAAGCCCAAGCCTCCTGTTTGTAGTTATTGTCCATTTTCTGCAGATAAGTTTCCAGTGGGTCAATGTCAAAAGCAAACTGCTCCTCTTCCTCCCGTAGTTCCAGTTTTGACATAAGCTGCATTGTCAACTTTTCCTCCCTTAGGTCTGGTGAAGAATTCACTGAAGGCAGGGAAAGGTGAGATGAATTTAACAAAGGCTAAAGAGGAAAGACTAGGTTGAGAATTGTATCGTGAAATACAAGTGCTCTTCTTATCTCACATCACCACCACACAAACTGTGAAATCATTTTAGATTTAACAGTCCCTCATTCTTTTTTCTGAGATGAGTGTTCTGTATGTCTGTTTTCATTTAAAATTTTGGTAGAAGGCCATGGATCAGGGACTTGAATTGGAAACTCATCCTATCAGTCTTTGTGGATTTTACTAACAGTCAGTGTACTCCATTTGTTCGCTAAGAAGTGAATAAATTATTAGTGAACAAACTTAGAATCTTTGCTTTTGGAAATACCAGTGCATGCAATCTTTAATTATAATTCTGGGTGCTAAAACTGTATGTTGTGCCATATTAGATGTCTTAACACAAGGGAATAGTTTCTGAAACTCGGTGATATTTGCAAAAGGGTGTGTGCATGTCAGTGTTTTAGTTTGGATCAGAAGTGTATTTTTGAAGTCCATTTATCTGTCATCCCCACTTCTTAAGTTGTGATTCACATAAAGGAGCACTTTCACACATTACAAATTGAATTCTTTCCCACAAAACAAATGTATTACATAAACAGACCTGACTGTGCTTCAGCTGCTAATGGGTGCTCAATCCATTGGACAAGATAAGATCTAGATTCCTCTCTCCCTGTTTGTAGTGTTGATTCTGATCCTTGGCACTGTGTTTCATTCCATGCATTCACTACTCCTGATGTGCTTTAACTGCTTTTGCTAAGACAGAACTTGTCCTCCTTTGTTTTCAAATGTGACTTCAGAGCTTTGTATTTACATACCAAAATATTGCTGAAGAACCTGTTGCATTTTAGAAAGGCTGAAGCCCCTTTAAAAACCCAGAGTGCTTCAGAAAATAAATCTTGGGCTGCTCAAGTGACATTTGCAAAAGTACTGTGTCTTACAGGTTTCAGAAACTCCCCTGTGCCACTCTCCCATTGGTCAGACTGCTTTTCCAGCTTTTAATCTAAGTAATAAGTCATATTTTGTTTCAGTTGATGGAACTGCAGCAGCCATGCTTGCAGGAGGTAAAGTTGGGTAGGGACCGAAGAATTCTTTGGTGTCATCAACCTGGGAGAATGGAACATAAATTTTAGGAGTTTAATCAGACCTACCAGATTCTGTTTCCTTAGTGCAAGCTTTTCTTTGTCTGAAGTGAGAGCTTTTCAGTGATATAAGTGGGTTGCAGATTTCTTTGAATAATTCAGGGTAGGGCATCAGCAACATCTTTGGGCAACCTATTCCAGAGTCTTGCCACCCTCCTAGTAAAGAATTTCTTCCTGTATATAATCTAAATCTTTCCTCTTCTAGCTTAAAACTAAACCTCTTGTCCTATCACTATAGGCCCTGCTAAAAAGGGGCCTATAAAGAGTTAAAAGGGGTTAAAAACCCCTTAAGTATTAAAAGGTAGCAGTAAGGCTTCCTTTGACCCTTCTCTTCTTCAGGCTGAAAAACCCCAACTCTCTCAGCTTTTCTGTATAGGAGAGGTCTTCCAGCCCTCTAACCATTTTCATGGCCCTGTTTTGGATTTGTTCCAATGGAACCATGTCTTGTGTTGTGGATGCCACAGCTGCACACAGCACTCCAGGTGGGGGTCTCAGATAGCAGAGCAGATCACCTCCCTTGACCTGATGGCCAAGCTTCTTTTTATGCATCTCTCCCCAGGTCACTTTCCACTGTTGGGGTTTTTTTTCCCCTCATTTATCTCCCTTAGTGGTAAAGGTCCTGTAAATGCATAGTTAACTTGCAGCATCAGTGCTCAGTATTGTCAAACACAAGTTTCAGTGTGTTCATCCGTGTCAGACACAAAGCTAGAGATGGACAACCAGATTTCCAGCTTCATGGTAGCTGAAGATGCAGTCCATATTGTGGGAGGTGAGAGTCACATGCTGTTTCCCAGTAATGCAGAGGCAAAGCTGACTAGCTGTAATCACTTCATTTCCATAATATATTTTGTGTTCTTTCTGACTGCAAGCTGAACATTAGTCAAATGTCTAAACAGGTGGAAGCTAGAAGTTGTAGCATTTCCATTTGGTGTTTAATTTGAGGGACAAATAGTAACATTTCTTTCAGTCTTTCTTATTGTGTGACATCTTCAGAATTGCTCTGTAACTTAAATGAAGAATCTTGTAGTTTTCCTGAGAAACAGAATGTCAGATTTTTTTCTGTAGGGATGTTTATAGGTATGATCAAATCCTTTCCAGTGTCTCAGGTATTTTTGTTTACATCAATCTTGGTTCTTCTTTTTGTAAATTTTTTTCCTTTGTTACCTTTTCCCAGTATTTTGCAGTAGACGGACTGAAGGGCTGTTGAGAGCGATGTATTTTTAATAAATGCTGCATTTTGCATGAAAGTCCATGTGTTTAAATTTAATCTTTAAAATACACATTTTGGGATTAGTTTTTAATGCATAGAGTAGGTTTTGTGGCCTAAGCAAAGTTTGATCTTTATGATTAGGAAATCCTGAAGCTTGCTGTTCCCCCCAAATGAACCTGGTGTTTTGAAGAACTGTTGGAAGATGTAGGAATAAAAAAAGTCTGATCACTATAGCTGCTGCAGCAAATAATTTACTTTCAAAATTTCACTTGCTGACATATTGCAGAATCCAAAGAAACTGGTTACCTTTGCAGGTCTTGCAGAAGAACTCATCTCTTTCTTCTTAATAGCTTTTAAGAATACTTAAATTTTGCTGGGTTTGTTGCATTATTATATACTACTTAGTAACTTTCTATTTTGGAGCATACACTGACTTGATGTATCAAATCAGATATATTCATGGGTGGTGTTTGCTGATAGATTAACTACTCATCACTTCCATGTGCTGTTGATCAATAGCTCTCAATTTGAGGATAGGCAGAACAAGAAGCAACTGCTATACAAAATCTGTAAACATAAGAACCAGAACAAGACAGCTAGTGCATTTCTAAAAACCATCACTGGGTTTCCAGATATTTTGGATCTCAGAAGGCCATGTTCCTCTAAGCTCTTCCTCTGTTCCTGTTGATCTTGATGATGATATCTTACGATACCCAGGTATAACAAGAGCTTGAGTCTTCTCTTCTTTTTCTGGTTTTAGGTAGGAATTAATTTATACATTCATAAGTGAGCATACTGGGCAGGATCCATTGGTCAAGTAGTTAGAAGCATGGAAGGAGGGCATTAGTGGCTAATGCCACATCTAAAGTAACCTAGATGTCTGTTGTGGTCTCAGAGATGGTGGTGTTTTGTGACAGAGCTGTAAGTTTGGCTGCTGGTGTTCCCTGTTCAACGTGCAGCACCCTCCTATGTGGCAGTGGTGGTGGGGGTGGTCTGTATCTGAGTCAGAATGTGCTGCAGGTTACTGCTTTTAGCATTTGCACCAGCCTGGCTGAGGGCCTGTTACCTTCTTGGTATCTAGTTAGTGGATGGCCCCTTCTCCCAGCCCCCTTCAGTGGCATATGTAAATAAAAAATGCTTCAGTATTTCAAACGAAGGACTTAAAACATCTTTAATAAAAATGAAGAGAATTCATGTCGAAATGATCACATGCAGATTTCCGCAGTGTTTACACTCCCAGTTTGAAATACTCTATACGTCTATTTATTTAATCTGAAACATTGAATTAACTCTTAAATTGTGTTGTATCTTGTCCTACAGCTAGTCTGAAGGGCACTCAGGATGAATTAAACAAGAAAGCACTTCAGACTTTGGAGAGGTGAGTAGGAATCTTGCAGATGCTTGTATTGTGTATTTTTTGCATGAATTCAGAAAAATTGTTCTTTTTATGTTTCTTTTTCCTCTGTGTAAGGCTTCCTTGCTGGAAAGTTTGAAAACAGTTCATTAGATTTCAGCAGTAGTCTGTCAAAACCATTTTTGTGATGGCTAAATGCAGTGATTATTTGATTGAATATCCAAGGTAAGAGTACTGCTCTGCCACCTTACAGAAATAACCTTAGCCCCAAATTAGCTGCAGTGAGATCTACAGTGCTGGGAGATGCAGCTTCCTCACATCATGCCAGCTGGCAAACGTGGAAAGCTAATTTTGTCTCAATTCCTGTGTGAAGCAGGCTTAAAATCCTATTTCCGTCATGGTGGGAAAGTGCCTTTGCCATCAGGGTGTAGGCAGCTGTGGGGTGACCTGGCACCACTGCACCTAGGGGAGAGGATAATTGCTGTCCTAATGAGTGTTTATGTGAGCTGTTGTTGGAAGAAGAGGGTACAAAACATGCACCACTCACCTCTCCTTCATCCCTGTATTTTGTGGGGGGAACAGATACAATGGCTCCACCCTGGAAGCAACTGTGAATTATGCTCTTGTGCAGCTACACTTGAGACCTCAAGTACAACTGCTTGAGTTAATACTCTTTTTTGTCCATTCTGTGGGGTAGAGAGGTGAGGTGTGAGCTTCCTGACTCTGTTATGATTAAGTTACACCACCCAAAATACACTGGGTGGTGTTCAGGCAGTTATTTACACTTGTACAATTATATTTACAATTTACAACCTACTGTAAATGTAGATGCCTACAGACTACAAATGGCAACTAAATGGAAGCTTGTATGGTCTATGTCTTGGGCTGAAATATCTAATTGTGAGTGAGTTGTGGTCATAATTACAGAAGTGAAGAAAATTTGAGATCTCTGGTATCCCAAGGTACAGGTTTAGCAAGTTGAACAAAATTAATGGATCTCAGCTGTTTTGCTGATGCTGAACAAGGAGCCTAACATGTTTGTCTTAAAACTGGTTTTGTAGTGAGTGCAAGAGCTGAAACCACAGATACAATTCTGGATATTTACTTTATGGAAATCTGAGAGAGAATTTTTAAAAGCCATTTGTTCATTCACTGTTTGGATCAGGAGTGTACTTTTAAGTTCAGCAAGTTTCTGGACTCCAGCGTAGTACGTTAACTAGTGACAAATTTTAAGGAACTGTGGTGCTGCACTGCTTTTAAACTTTTTTTTTTTTAATCCTTTGACCTTTCCCATTGGCTTTGGCTTGTTTCATGGTAGCTTAACTCTAGCTAGGAGGCAGACAAGCTTCTAGCCAAACATTAGTTACTCAAACTGCAGCCAACAGGAATGTGACAGTGAGCTGATTACTAGTGTTTTTCTAAATGCCTAAGTTTGGTTTCTTACCTTTTTTTACCTTCCTTGTTTTTCACCTCCTTTTGAAGAACATGTATGATCTCTCAGGCCATGGTTTGGCCTGCAGTCATCTTTGTAAGGGGCCTTTTCAGCTGGAAGATTGCATCAAATGTTTTCTAATTCCTTCTGAGGAAAATAAGCAGTAAAGTGACAATTCTTTGTTTCTTTCCAAAAGCACCATTAATCTCATCTGCTATATTCTTGTGAACTTTCCCATGTTATTTATTGCTGGAGAGGCTACTGAAGGTTTTGCAAGAGACGTTTTGTAAAGAGGTGGCTCACCCTGTCTAACACCTTAGGACAAAGCTGGGTTCTAACTTGTGAAGTTTTGTTGTTGCTTGCAATTTTTGGGGGTTTTTTTTGTTTGTTTGTTTCGTTGGGGTTTTGTGGCTGTTTGGGTATTTTTTTTTTTTTGTTTCTTGAAGTGGAAGGAGAAATTAGTGACTTGCCTGTACTGATTGCACCTTGATGTCTTTGGCATTGCTTCAGAACATGAGTGCCACCTTGACTTCTAAAGTTACAGGACACATTCAGTCCGTAGTAAATTAATTTGTTCTAGAGACACTAGTTATAAAAATCAGCTTCAACATACTCTTGCTCACAGGCCAAGATGGCGTTTGAAAAGTGACTGCCATTAAAATGGTGTGTGGTTTGTTCCCTGAAGTAATTCTTTTATTGTTATTTGTTTATTATTAGCAAATCAATAGTTTTGGCATGGGTTTTAGCCACCAGTGTTGTCAGCCTGTCATTTCTCCCTCATAAGGACATTAATTGTACTCACTTTGGGCCTGGCAATGCAGGTGCAGGTTTCCCTGGTGTCCTGGAACGCAGCCCAGAAAGAGGTCAGGAATGTTAATTGGCTATGAGGGACCTTCCTCTTCCCCATTTCTCCCATGTGAAATGACTTCCCTGTGCTGCAGAGCTATGAGTGAGCTCTGTGAGTCAGAAGGGGAGAATCCACTGGTTCCTGGACTGGGCTGCCAGATGGCATGAGCTGGTGCCCCACCTTTCCTCCTAGGTTGGGTTCCTCAAGACACTACTGCATCATTGCCTTGGTTAATGGCTTCTCCACAGGCTACCAAATTCAGGCTGCAATTTCGTGCCTGGCATAGTCTGAGAGGGGACAGTTCTGCCCAGGTTGTCCATCCCTTGTTGCCTGCTTTGCACAAGACTTCGTTGAGGGCCTGCAAATATGGTTCTGGAGACACTGCAGCCTTCACTAGCCAGGGCTTCCCTTCACTGCAGTGCCCGCTGCCTGCTATGGACTGGAAGGTAATATCTCAGAGCCCAGGCTTGAGAAGTAAGGGCCTTGGGTTTGGTCCAGGCGCAGTTCCTGTCATCAAATCATTCCTCCCTCAGTGTCCCTTTCCAAATTAGGAGTCTACTGTCAAAAGTTAAACTAGAAGCTGCAGGGTAGAGAATGTGTTGTGTGTTTGAGCACCAGGTTGTCACAGGCTCCGCATCTTTGGTCCTGTACATGCTCAGAGTGACTACTTTTTTCAGTGCTAACCTAACCCTCTCTTAATGTTTGAAAAGTGGCAGTATAGGAACAAGTTAGACAGCTATATCCATCACCTAAATTACTTAAAATAATGCTTTGATGGGTTTGTTATGAGCTCAGAGCTACTTTTTCCATATTAGTTATCCAAGTTCCAAAATATTAGGTGGCATTTAATAAAGGAGCATGTAAGTTGTATAACATCCTGGCAGCTGTGTTTCTCATACTTGTTCCTGGGATTCTGGCTTAGCCAGGCCAGCACTGTTCTGCTTTTTGTCTAGTTTCAGTGTGCTCCCCCATTACTGGACTAGTTTTCTGTGGGGGAAGACTGGGTTTTGTTCTGTGCTTTTGTGACTCATGGTGAAGGAGTTCTGCAAAGTGCAATCTAACAGTCACTTTTCTTTTTGTATTGTGTTGTCGTCCTTAAAGAGCACGTGACTTGGCCCCCGATGATCACCAAATCATCCTCTACCTGTCACTGCAGCTGGCTCTTGTCAGACAGGTATGTGAAATAATTGGAAATCACGGAGTCATGGGAAGGTGGAAGGACAGCCCAGTTGAACAAGACCCAGGCTCGCTAAACAGGGTCCCTTCCTTCCTGCATTGTAACCGGTAACAAGCAATCAGAATATGTTTATGTAAAATATTTTTTCTTACTCCAAAACTAATAATTCTGTAGCACGTGGAATGGCCTTCCCTAGCGAGTGGGTTCAGCTCTAAGCCCCGAGCAGTCTTGGAGCACCCATGTGTGTGTGGGATGAGCGAGGTGTGTTTATTCCTGTTCCCCGGGTGTCACGCTGTGTCCTGCTCCAGAGGCTCTCCCGTTACTGCCCCACTCCGTCTCATGCCAGATCGCGCTCCCCGCGCTGGGATTGCTTTATTCCATACTTGGGCACGTTTGACGTTCGGCTTTGACGAGTGTTGGAGCTCTGCAGCGAGTGGGATTAGTTGGCATTTGAATGCTGCTGCAGGTGTTAACTCATAAAAATGAAGCTGATCAGAAAATGCTCTGCATTGCCTTTCAGAAAAAAACCCCAAACCACTTGCGCTGTGCTTTATTTTTCTGCCCCTTTTTCTTAAAATTGGGGTGTTTTATTTCTCTCTCCTTTCTGTTTCAAAGCTTAAATCTTTATTGGAGCGGCTTTTGTTTTTTAAATACCTCTCTAGCTAGATTTGAAATTTCATCATTGGAGTTTCTTTCTTTGGCAGGCCTTCTGTTGCTGCAGTTTTCTCTCCTTAGTCTCCACTGCAGAGTTGAACAGTTGGGTCTTTCTTACTTTCCTGAGCTAATTAGGGGAGCTGTGTGTTCATTAGGTTAAACTAATTGTTCCAAGAGAGCACCCTCTTGATAATGTCACTTTTGTAACCCTTTCGTAATGAGAGCAGTGTGCTGTGAGCCTGCAATAAGAAAGGATAATTAAAATGGCTTATTTAACTTTCTCATCTGCCTGCTGGCTGCTTTATGATGCAGTTTGCTCAGGGTCTTTCATTAAAAAACACCCAGCTACCCTTCTTTCTCTCATAGCTTTTGCCTCATAGGGAGACTGTCTGATCTGCTGCCTCTTCTGCTTCTTGCCATGAGTAAAAACATTACAGCTTTTCAGCTGCTATCCTGAAAAATAAAATCAAGATTTTTGTGGTCATTGGTTTTGTTTTCATGGTTACTGGCATTTTAAGTCATTACCCTTTCTTTTTCTCTGGTTGTAGCCTGTCTTTCCAGTGTTGTTTCATCTGTCTTATTTCTTCATTTCCCTTCTCTCCTGTTCTTTCCATTCAGTCTCTTGTCCCCATGCTCACTTTCCTCTTTGTCTAGTTCACCTGTGTGTTCTCATCCTTGATGTTCTACCAGTCGCCTCTGCTCCCACAGCTGTATGATCTCAGTGTATTATGTAGTGTCAGCCTGACCCCTGCAATGGTGCTCCTGCTCTTCTCCCATCAAGTGACATATAAATCTTTAACGCATGCTTGGACAGAGAGGAGATACCTGAGACATCTTTATTTTTAGACTGCTGTAAAATATCCTACTCTTCTTTTGCCAGTTTACTTAATGATAAACATTTGGTAATGCATTTTTAATATCCTTAATTATTTAAAGTATCTAATATATTCTCTTTCTGATTAACTGGAAGATAAATGATACCTTTTTTGATAGATTGCATTAACTATTGAACATCATAGTTAGGGCTTTCATCAGGCAATGCTATAATACTGATAAATCAGGCCTTTTCTACATAGTAGGTTACAATATAATACCTGAATGTTTTTCTCAGCAAATAGGCCTTTTTGTTTCCATGGTCAGAGTCGATAAATGAGGTAACTGTACCCAGCACTGAAAAATATAGGTATCAGCTTGCATAGATAAGAGAGTGTTTTCATGGAACAAAGCAAGAGAGGCAGCTGACCAGTGGAGTGCCAAGCAAAGCTGGAGCAATTCATCTTCCTTGGAAGGTTGTAAAATATTTCCAATGGCACTTGTCTCTGTCACCACTGGGCAAGGGAAAGGGGAAATGGAAAAACATAAGCATCCCTCTGACTTGAGATGAGGATGTGACAAGAAGAGGAATGGTTATAAAAGGCTCATGCAGGGTTGGCAGTTGAAACCACCAGCAACCAAGATAAAAAACACCGATGATGAGCTTTATGTGTGCGCCTGTGTCTTAAAGACCACGGGAGTCACTGGGAAGACTTGGAGGGTCTGCAATAGCCCCAGAGTGTTTTAGTGCATTTTTCAGCCAAATACAGAGTACAAGAACCTGTTCTGTAAGGAGGGTCTCAGTCTGGTTCCCCCCCCCGAGTTGCAGTGCCAGGAGGCCAAGGTCAGTATCTGCTGCAGTGAAAATCTCCACCTGCAGCGCCTGGCTGGCAGCCGGGCGGGCGCAGCGACCAAAGAGGCCT
>NW_008240122.1:5140911-5215726 GCF_000691975.1 Corvus brachyrhynchos
TCCCCCGGCGGCGCCTGGCTGGCAGCCGGCCGAGCTGAGCGACAAATGAGACTTGTAGCTCCCGACTCCCAGCGGCTGGTTCAGCTGCTTCTCCTGTTTCTGTGGTAACAGCATTTGGATCAGCAAAAACAAGGTAGAATGAACACTTTAAAGCTCACTGATTTTAATGCATTGCCTTGTTTTTTAGCAGACCGGTTTCTATGGAAATGACTCTAGAGAGTCAGCAGCACTCTTGTTAATTTTAGGTGTTGATTCCCTTTTTGGGGGGCCAGCGGCTGGTTCAGCTGCTTCTCCTGTTTCTGTGGTAACAGCATTTGGATCAGCAAAAACAAGGTAGAATGAACACTTTAAAGCTCACTGATTTTAATGCATTGCCTTGTTTTTTAGCAGACCGGTTTCTATGGAAATGACTCTAGAGAGTCAGCAGCACTCTTGTTAATTTTAGGTGTTGATTCCCTTTTTGGGGGGGTGATGGTGTTTGTGACCTTGAATGCCATGTAAATCAGTTTGGATATGTAAAAACAACATATGTAGGCTTCATACCATTTTAATACTTAATAAGCTTTCTTTTCATGAAAATGGGAAGGGAAAGGTGGGTGAGGGTCAGCAGCTGAGGACTGGAAGTCTCACCAATTTCCTGTGGACTTCCAACAGACCTCAAGTTTCCAAGTGGCACTATCCAGAAAACACCTGCTTCCTTCCAGAGTGTCTGGATGTACAGCTAAGATAAACATTATTCTAGAGACCAGAGAAAGTATTTTACCTGCTTTCCCTGGTTTTTATTTTGGTTTCAAGAAGGAGAGACTGCTGTCTCTGCCCCAGGAGAGGAGCTCTTTTAGGAGGTATCAAGAGGTGCTTCTTTCAGTGACTGCTTGGATGTAGGTATTTCTGGCCTGTCTTTTTCCCAGACCAGCTACTGCCTCCTCTGCTGAACAGCAACATGCTGCTTTTCTGCCTACGTCCTAGCCTAGATTGTTCTGGTGATCAAGAGTGGCTTGTAGGAAGAGCTAAGTAATAACCCACTGATGTATCTAAGCCTGCTTTCCTGAGGTTCTGGTGGACTGTAGCAAGTCTGTTTTCAATGAAAGCTCTTGCCAGTCAGTAAAACTTTCTCCTTCCCATGCTATAAAAAGAGATGGAGTGGGTAGGTTTAATGGTTAATTAAGTGTAACTGTCAACTGATGTGAAATTACAAGGCCTGAAAATTCCTCTTAAGAGTTCCTGTTTCATTTACCATTTAAAATATCCAAGTGCGTTCTACTGTTAGGAAGTATTTTTTACACTCATTCTGTTTTACTTTTTATACCTATAATTGTGACATACCAGCATTGTTTTTAAAGAGACATATAGCATTATTGAAATAAATCCAATTATATAAGAGGCAGCCTAAACAATCCATACTGTGGCATTATTTTGGTAATGCTGCAAGATGCTATTTCTGGCCTACTGCAGCATCTTTGCTTCCTAATCAGTGCAATGTGAAGATACCTGTGTGCCATACAAAACATGTGATATATTTGTTAACAGAATGAGAAATCAGGGAACTGTAACTTCTTCTAATTGCAGGCCCCACTTGAACTTGCAGTCCAGCTGAAATAGGATTATTTTAAAGTGCAGTACTTGGAGGGAATGTTTAAGTGGCAGCCTGTCTCTGATAAAGCCCTGATGTTTCAGGGTGCCATCTGCGGTGCCCGCTTCCATCTTTCTCAAATTATATAGTTACTTAAATAAAAATACATCTTTCAAAAGAAGTTTGCGTTGACTGCTGCCAGATATCTTGCTTTTGTTGATCTAGAAATTTAGTTTGTATTTCATTGCATCTGGTCTGTTGTAGGTTGTTGTTTCACATAATGCTTTCTGTGAAGGCATGGAGTTCATATTATTTTTGTCCACTGTTTCTAATTATGCAGCAGTACCGTGGAGGCTGTACAGTTGTGTTACAGGACTAAGGAATCTTTTTGGACCCGAGTTAATAAATTAGCTACCAGGGAAGCATTATTAATTTTCAAAACCAGCCATTGCCTGTGACTCTGATGGTACTAGAGGGAAGCACTGAAATGAGATGTAACCACTGCAGGCCCCATGCTACAGAACAGAATTACTTTAGGTGACGTCTCTTTCAGCAGTATGTGGCTGCCTGTCCAGCAGACACAGGTTTGCAGGAGTGATCACAACTCCCTTTTTTGCAGCTTTATTTCATGTGTGTTGCAACAGAGAGCTTGCATGGCAGGTCTCTGTTAGGGCTATGGACCTACCTGCAGTTTGATCCTAAGTCACTTGGCAACACACAAAGCAAAGTCTCAGTGTACACATTCACATGCGAGTAAGGTCAAGTACCGCTACAATTTTGAAGTCCCCCAGTAAAGGCAGTAGTTGCAAGGATTATTCTTTGTCTGATTTATACTAGCCAGTTAGGATCCCATTCCCAAGTCTTAATCATAGAATAGTTTGAAGAGGACCTTTAGAGATCACCCAGTTCAATCCCTGCTCAAAGCAGGATCAGCTGGAACAGGTTGCTCCAAGTCTCCTCCACTTGTTTGGTTTGCAGGTTTTCTTTTTCTTCTAATGAATTTTTGTATTTTCTGTATGAATACTTGTGTAGTCTGAGACAGAAAAACGGGAAAAAATAGAAGGGGTTTTTAGCCCTGAGTGCAAGAAATCTTGACAGCAGCTTTGTTTTAGCACATCAAATCTATATACCTCTGGTATATCTACTGATGAACTTTGTGGACAGGCAGGTCTGGGCTCACCAGTGTCTCATCCTGCCTCCAAGTTGTCTTGTCATTGCTAGAATTTTTACATTGTATGAAAATGTGTTCTAGTAAGCTGCTGAGGGAACATGGGTGATTTAAGCCAACATGTTTACCTTTGCAGTAGGCTCTAATAACACATGTGGTTAAAGTAGCTCCACTGACGAGCAGTAATTCATTAAAGCTGAGCACTCAGTCATATATCCCAACCTGAATCCAAGCCAGGACATTCAGCAGTTTTGATGCTGCAGGCTACATGCCAGTTTGGGGTTATGTCTGGAGCAGTCACACTGATTTCCAGGCTTGCATGGAGTCACCAGTAATAGAGTAGTTAAGTACCATGGCTCGTGCGTGCACAGCGAGAGAGAAATGTCACTTGGACATTAGGATGAAGTTGTCCTGTGAACAGAATATACACTGCTCCCAGAAGCACACCTAGATCTAGATAATCAACAACCTCTGTTGTAGCTGCAGGCAGTGTAATTGTTGCTTTCCTTAGTTATGTTCTACTTGTTTTTGTGAGAGATCTGTGGAGGCGGTGGGAATTTGACACTGGTGGTATGCCAGGGTAGAAGAATGTCTGCAAAGCTTTGCTAGGTGGGAAGTTCTCATAGTAGGAAAGAAGGAACTACATTCTCCATCCATTAAGAGAAGGAGCAGGAAAGCATACCTGAGAAAAAGAAATTTATACACTTTTATGTTTTGTTTTCTGCAGATTTCCAGAGCCACAGACATGAAATAATTTATGTAACAGTAATTTCAGACACTAGAGAATTTTAAAGAAAATCCTCTGCATAAAACATACTGCTAAACAAACAAAAGAAAATCTGCTAAGAAGTTCTCTTTTGAACAGTACACTTAAATAATGTACTGGATCACAAAGAGCATGTGATATACTTGCATTCATTATGGGTGTTAAGTTTTCTGCCAAGTGATACTTGGTTCTAGTAACATGCTGCTGCTGTGACTGTCAGGACTGCTCTTTACGTCACTGCTGGAAAATATATTTCTTTTTCTGACAGCATTTTAAATCTTGACTCTTTTACCCTTGAACGTTCAAACTTAATTTTTATGTTCGTGATCCAAATCATGAAAGGCTTTGTACAGCCATTATGAGAGACAAAATGCAGCAGAGGTGTGTAATGCTCACCCCCAGGTGAAGAGCCAGCCACCCATCCTAGAAAATGGGGCTGAGAATTGGGCCTCTGTAGTGGAGCTGTTTACAGCATTGAATCACCATGCCAAAGGAAGAGGGGGTTGATTGGATCAGGTCTGCTGCTCTTGTTTATAAGCAGTGATTTAGTAATGCTGCAGACTTCTTTCTCTAGAATGTGTGGGTTTTTTTGAAGCAGTGCAGTCTGTTAATTTTGGCAGACTGTTCTGATAGTAGAAGGTGCCTAAGTAGAACTTCTTCAGAATTTCTAATTACTCTATTTGTTCTTATTTCTGAGGTATAATGTAGGACTGAAACAGTAATGTGTTCTCTTGTTATTTCCACCCCATCTCCTTCTAGATTTCAGATGCTATAGACCATCTTCAAGAGGCCCTGCAACTGTGCAAAGATGACATGAATTCACTTCATCTACTGGCCCTCCTCTTTTCAGCTCAGAAGCACTATCAGCATGCACTGGATGTTATCAACATGGCTGTCGTTGAATACCCAGAAAGCTTTAGGTAAAAGTTGTTACCTGGTGCCATATACCCAGTCAGCAGTGAACTGCTCACTAGCTCTGTTGCTCTCAGTTACACACAAGGAGCCTGTTAAATCATGTGTGTTACAGGTGTGTCACCCTCCTCCTGGAGAAGGTATTCTTTTACTTTGTCTTCATGGTCTTTCTGTAATCCTTACTCTTGCTTGCTTTTCCAGTATTTGTCTTTCTGTTTTGTGCTGATGGCGTTGTTTCCCATACATCTCCCTGGAGTTTTTTGTATTTCACTTTAGATGTGGAGAAAGAAGCGTGAGACAACCATGACAATGTCTGTATCACAATTTTATATTTGGTAACTTCGTGGTTGAAAACAAACAGATTTTTCTTGCATTGACCATTGTTTTGATGCTCATCTGTGACACAGTTGGCTGCAATATCACAGCTGGGGAAAAAGATCAGCTGAAAATCACAAGCTGTGATAATGTATAGCTGAGAGGAAGGGTGGTTTGCCTGCCTAGGAGTAAGTTTGAATCAGCACAGACTTCCTGGAGCCAAAGGCTTCTACTGTTCTATGTTTGACTCAGACCTTCATCCATCTGAGGGAGGCAAATTGAATTCCATGCAATTTACTGTCATGACCTTTCAAAACAATGAATTTGTCTGTTCTGTGCAAAAATTAAAGCTACTGTAATAGTCTCTGGTGATTTCATACTAGCTGAGTTTCTCAGCCAAACTGCAGAAAATCCTGTTGCATTGCTGGAAGACCAACTTCCATTCAGAATTGCCTGTACTTAAATGGTGTTCTAAACCTGTGCATCATTGTCTGTAGATAGCCTGCATTCTCAATAGCAAGAGGGAGCAGCCTCCACAGGTTTAGTCCAGCAGCTGCGTGGAATATTGTCTAAACAGAGCAAAGGAAGGTCAGAGGAAGATCGAGGCTGTCTAAATGCTTTAGAATGCTTGAATGCTTTAGGATCTTTTAGAATTATGGTGCCATGTCAACACATAATGTTTTTATTGCAAGCTGCATGTTGCCATTTAAAATAGCTTTTCTGCCTGTGTTTTTGAGGTCAATTACTTTGTGTATGTGAGGAGCTAAGACTGTCAGTGCACATCTTTGAGAATGAAGAGGAAATTAGTAATGGAAACGCTATTAAAATGATGCCAATGTCTCTTCAGAGTGTGAACATAGGTATGACTGAAGCAGGAAATAGCCCAGTGGCTGCTGAATTGTATTTTAGGGTTTTAATGTAATAAACATAGTAAAAAACCCTCATACAGTCAAAGGTCACATTGTACAGTCGAAGATCTGATTTTGAAAGTCTGCTGAAAGCTACAAAAACACCTAAAGATACACAAGACAGCAGTGACAGAGGAAGAGGTTGTTTATGTCAGAAGAAGAGTGTTTGCCTTGTCTGATTGACCAAGTGATGACCCATCATGTCCTGGATCTTTCCCCCAGCAGTTACTGATTATTTATGTTTCAGGGAGGACAAAGCATACAAAGCATTATATGCAAAGCAGTTTGGAGGACTGCTGGGTGGGTTCCTTTGTGCTGTCTGGTAATCTGATTTCCCCAAAGCTGAGAAGAATATTATCTCTTGTGTTTCTGTGAGTGCAAATCTCTGTGTGCACAAAGACTTTTGCTGAGGAGTAGCAGAATAGGTTGTTTTTGATAGAAACCACTGGTGTTGATAGTGAAGGCCCAGGTTCGTGCTTGCTCCTAGACACAGCCTTGCTGAAGTGTGTTCCTTGGAAAGGGCCCCTCTTTGCTCCTTGCATGCACAGGGCTGTGTGACACGGCTGACACTGAGACTCAATCACAGGTACACATAGATGGAGGAGTAGGGGCTGGCTTCTTGCCTCTGCCATGTGACTACCCTGTCTCCATGTGGGTCTTTCTCTAAACCAGCCAGCAAATAACTCATGAGTGAGGGAATGGAGAAAGAATGTCAGAGTTGCAAGGCAAGAAAGAAGAAAAGCTTAAAAGAGTAGAATTAAAAAAGTGTTTCTGGAAAAAGGAATTGGAATTCAATAAGGAGGGGAAAAGCAAGAGTAACAGTGTACGTCTTTGGTTTGTACAAATTTGAAAAAATTCTAGGCTTTCTAGTGCAGTTTATGCTAGAAAGGCTTTACTGCTTTGTAAAAGCTCTTTGAAGGGACAAAGACCTGATGCTATTGTGTATCTCCAGTTGCTACTGCCTTACAGAAAAATGCTAATAAATTTTACTACTGTATGGAATGACTACAAGATGTTTCATGTAAATAGTGTAGGCAAGTTCAACTGCCTGATTTTAAAGCCGTATTTAAAAGTGGTTGATTATTTTTCCCCACTTCACATTTATATGAACCGAGCAACTGTGTAATGTGGTGCCTGGGGGCTCCCTTCCTAATGACGTCTCTTTTTGGAAGCACGGTTTGATGGCATGTATCAAGAAAAGATGATGAAAGCTGTATTAAAGGACCTTAGGGCTCTGTAGATGGCAGAGAAAAATCCCAGAAGCATTACCTAGATGTATACCCTAAATAAAAGAAAGCATAAGATACAAAAAATTAAGGACTTAGCTGACCCAACCTACAGCCATCTCATACTGTTTCATTGGTCTTTGTATGTAATTAAGATGAGTTAGTTCCTGCTTTTTTTGTTTTTATATTAAATTATCTTTCGTTACAAATTTTAAAGAAATTTTTCAGGGTAGTTCACGTAGTTGGTTGGTGGCTGAAGCAGTTGGAAAAAATACACTGCATTGCTAAGCTAACACACAACATCCTTTGGCATCAACCTCATAATAGTGACCCAAATATGTCTGAAAGTGCCCCTTGTTCATGTGTTTAAACATTTACTGCACATTTCTGAGGTTGATGTGGTGCACAGGGAGGAGGGATGTGAAACGTAGGCACTGAATACAGCGAGAGATGCAGTGGTTTGGACTGAGCTGTTGAAGAGGACCTGGATATCCAGAAGGCACAAAATGAACTTAGGAAGATGACTTCTTGAAAGGTGGCATATAGTAACAAATCCATTACATTACCATCAGTGAATGACTGACTGAATTTGAACACTTGAAGGTACTGTCAAGCAATGACAGAGGAAGACTTCATAAAGGAAGGATGAGAGCCAGCTATGCTGAACACACTGCATGCTGCAGGGAGCCAGAAGAAATACACTGTCATGCCATGACTATAAAATATAGAAATAGCAACCTTTACATGGAAGGTATCATCTGAAAAATTGCTGACATCTGTGGGGTGAGACTGCCCAGGATTAAACTTAGTGATTTTACATCCTGTCGATGACGGTATGCTTTTAAAAGAAGCGAATGAATGCAGTACCAACAGTTGGCTTTGGTATATAATTTTGAAAGGACTGGCTTCAGCACATTTGGGTAAGAAGATTCCTGTCAGCATCAAGTGTGTCCCGTCCAGGTCAGTAATGCTAATCGTAAGCCTTTCTGACAATGGATTCCTCTGCTTTTTTTCCAGCTCAAAGGCCAGCCTTTTGGTCAGTGTTCTAGCTGAGTCTGGCAGCGATTACCTCTGCAGGCTTGTCTCAGGGAAGAAATAATGTTAGTGACCACTCCTTTGCCCTTCAGGTGATCTTCTTAAAATAATTCATTGTTTATTTAGAAAGAATTTCACTTTTTTAAAGTCTGTGTCCACACCTCACAATGTTCCGTGCAGAAGTCCTGTGGGTCTAGCAGGCTGCAGAATCCACCACAGAGCCTAACATGCTCCTTTATTTTCAGCTGGTAATATTTCTTCCTTCCAGTTTTGCTTGTGTGTCTTTGCCTTCCTGATTCAGCCACTCTTCCAAACACTGTTTTTGGTCTCTGGTGATCTTTTAGCTCTTGATTGGTTAGCTTCCAGCATTGGAAAAAAAATTAAAATCTATACCAAGTATAAAGTTGGAAATAGTATATAAATTTTTTGGATACTCTGTTGCTCCCAGACTGCTTATCCAAACCTATTCTGTTGTTCACCAGGTAGTTTTCTGTCTCCTGGATGGCTCCCCATTAAGTTAGAAGAACAATACAATCCTCTGGCATAACATGTCGCATCATCTAATTGCTGCCCAATGTGATGGTGAATATTTTGTTAAATGATTGTGTCTCTGTAGCAATTCTGCATGTTGCACAGGAGTTGTAAGTCTCTTAAATGAACAAATCCTAATATTCCTTCTCTTTCTAGACTATAAATAACTGTTGCTCCCAGAATCTGTAAACTAGTTATAAAGAGAAATAACAAAACTTTTGGGAAGCACTGCTGTTCTACACATAAAGACTCAAAAAGAAACAGGTGGGTTGGTGTTTTGGAGCAATGTAGCTGTCAAATGCAGGTGCTTTTGTTCTACAGAAAGCTATCACAAAAGTAATTACTGTAAATGTAGCGAAAAAAAGCTCAGAAGGCCAAGAAATATTAAATGGGTATCCTGGAGAGTGTTTATAAAAAAGGAAGTAAATTTTGCTTGGGGAATTGTGTGTGTTGTCTTGGTGGTGTTCTAGAAGAAATGGTTTTTTTGCTACAGCCAACCCTCAAAATATAAAGTCCTCTTCAAGATTAGAAGTGGCTTACTGACAGAAAATGTCCTTGACTTCATCACTGCTATATTAATTTCGTTAAGGACATATGAAGTAATCATCTGGCAAGATTTGTCATAGTCTGGTACAGACTTACTGTGGGGAGAGCTATTCTGTGGAATATAAGCAATGTCTTTTACCAGGTGCTTCCATTTGCCTCAAAAAAACCCCCAACCCTGATGTAAAATCAGGATCTCAAAATGCAGGATTAAACTGGCATTTCCAATTTGAATTCTCTTTCCATTGCTTGTCAAGCTCTTTCTTGTGTGTTGAAAGTAAACAACTCGTGCCTTCTTTGAGCTGTATCTTTATGGGCACTGGTAGAGTCCTCCAGTATTGTTGACAGCAGTAAAATAGATCTGTGTTCTTGCCTGTACTCTTCATGGAGAGCATGGGGTCAGTTGTCCCTCAGTCGATGGTTTGCCCACCTTTGTGTTATGGCTGATCTGCACTACCACTGTTAAGTGAAGGTAGCTGTGCCTCCTTCCCCTCCCACCTCAGCCCCAGGTATTACAGCTGTGCACACCCTGGAATGGTTTTACCACTTTTCTCATGGAAGTGGTGGTGGCCTCTTGGCTGTAGAGAATCAGATCAGCCCATTTATACGATTCCAGCTCATCATTAGGCAGGAGGCAAGGAAGTCAGTACATCTTGGTGAGAGAAGAGCTTGTTAGAATTATCAGAATGCTGTTTTGTTTGAGTTCCTCAAGGGTGTAAGATCTAAAGCAAGGATGGATTAATATTTTGGCTGTAGCATTTGATCATGCTAGACAACTTTTATAAATAGGATGTTCAAAACTCTTAAGGGTGGAGCTTTTGTAAGATGACTTCTTGTAATGGTGCGTTCACACCCTGGCTGGTGAGAGTGACCCAAAAATGATTTTATTTCTTTATTGACACCCCAGACAGTAATACAAAGTAATAAAAAATGGAAGAATGTGCTTGAGTGATATAACAGTACTGTGCTACAAGAATATAAAATGTGTTAGGCTTCTGTGATTCACTAAAGCAAGTGAGATGTGGAGATGGAAGGGTTGAGCTGGGGTTTTTGCTGTAGTAACCACAAATGTTTGCTTCTGGTTTTATAGAACTAACCTAAAACAACCTTGGCGATATATTGCAATAATCGGGACTATACTATGTAGAGCTAGTAATGACGTTGAGTATTTGTATGGCAAATAGATGAAGGAAAAGCTTTAAGGTAGTCTCCTGACTTTTACTGAAGGTAACACAGATGCTTAAAGCTTAAAAAAGTTTAGTAATCCAAGGGTGCTTTTTTCTGGTTTGGATTTATTTCCAAGCTTCTGGCACTGCCCTCCCCACCCCATGATAAAGAACCAAAATGAATTCTTGAGTTACAGTATCCAAGATTGGATTCCTCTTTTGACAGGTTCAAATTGACATATGCATGCTTCTCTAAGGATCACCATCTGTGATCTAGGACAAAAATTCAGCAGGTGAGCATGTAGACTTCTATCCACTAGCTTAATGCAGTGGGAAGAAATACCCCCCTAGATAATGTCTGTTTGTGCCAGGAATGGATTTGTGTTAGTGTACGTATCGACCCCTCTTAAAATTACAGGGGTGTACTCAAAGGTAACTGGGGGGAATGCCATTCCCTCGTAGCACAGGGTTCAGTATCTGAATAAAAGGAGTTAAATGGAGCTTAGAAAGGAAACCTACTGCAGACTAATTTTCTCAGTCTGGTATGAAAAGAAGGAACAGATACGCACTTTTCCAGCCTTAACAGCAATAGTTCAAATCTTTCCTCTGGATGAAAAGTCAATTTTATTTCATAATAATTTTTTTCTCTAGTGTCTGAGTAAATGGCTACTGCCTCCATGCATTTAAGACCTTTGTAGTGAGCAGCAGTGCTTCTAGATGTTTGTTTTGGCATTGGAGAGGTAATGTTATGCAAATACACAGACTTAAGAAATTTAAGAATAAATTCAAAAATGCAGGACTAGCATGGCTCATTTGAGTTACCAGCCACAGGTTCTGTGCTTCAGAGCTCTGTATATCTGCCTCACCAATGAGTTAGTACCCCCAACACACACTTTGCTCCCTACTAAGGGCCATTTTCTTTTGAACAGCTGCAGCATGTTCTGCTTTATATTCAAAGGAAGCCTTTAGGAGCCCTGACTGTCTACGCTGGATGCCAGAGTATATTGAAAAATAGCATGTGTGTATTATCTGGGCAGCAGAGTCATTGTCTGTAGGAACTTCTAGAAATGGAGTTTAGCCACAGTATGTGCATGTAGGGGTTATCCAGGGTGAGAAGGGACTTAGTGGTTGAGATCCCTGTGCTTTCACCAGGTGGTTTTGCGACCTCCAAAAGTAATGGAGATCCCAAGGAGAACCTAAGGCATGCTTGCTGCCTGGAAATCTAAAAGAGAACCAAGGTAGAAAAGTAGTGTTGGTGTGGGAAGCCCAGCTCTAAACTTTCCCCTCCTGCTGTGGGGCTACCCAGGTGTTCAGTGGGGCTGAATGGGGTGCCAGCTTTTATTAGCAGCTTCAGACAGTGATTCTGCTGGAAAACAAGGTTTTGGAGCCTTCCTGAAGTCCTTCAAGGCGTTCTCCGTATATGGATAAAGGAGAAAACAAAATACCCTGCTTGTCTTTGTTTTTCATTGCTTCACATCTGGTGAAGGTGAAGGCTGTGGAAAGTCTGCTGTCAAACATACAGATACAATAATCTGAAATTGTTTCCTGAGGCTCTCAGAAACTGATTACCAGGGAAGTATAGGAGAATATTTTCTGAAATTTCTGAGACCTTCAAAAAGTCTAAAATGCAGGGATGATCAAGAGTCATGTTTTTGGTTGGGAATTGATTTTTGAGAATAAAAATCAGGATTCACTGAGAATTACTGTTGATAATACTCGCTGGAAAACAGATCCTGAAATATGGAGAGGCATGGATGCTAAGCTTAGCAAATTGCTTTTCAGTGCAGGAAGTGACTTTCCAAGAAGTCTGCAGTACAGTCAAGCTATGTTGTCTTGAGATGAGTAGAGTATAATGCTCCAATCGCTCAGTGAAAGGGTTGGCTTTTTTCTTTCCAGCTGGAAATTTCAGACTTGAATGACTTCTACTCTAAGGTCCTAGGAGTATTTATTTATCTAATGAGAAGAGCACAAAATGTTTTGATTTGTATTTTCTTCAAAAAGAAGAGGGAGGGGAATTTATTCAGATGTTCTGAAGAACTCACCAGGGAACACAAAGCAAGTATGGTAATTTTTCAGCCACAGATGTGGTTTTTACCTCCTGAAAACAGGGAAAGCCCTTGCTCTTTGCTGGCTTGGAAATACTTGCAGTAATTGGCAATAATTGCACCTTAGATGGTAAATCAGCTTCTGTTGCCATTGTCATTAATTTCTGCAGAACCAAATATGTTAGCAGGCACACTCATACTGTTTGATATTAGTCACTGTTCATGTTACTTAATATTTTAGTCTCTGTTAGTAAAGGAAAGATAATGATGAATGGAGATGTTATCATGGAGAGAGATTGTAACCTAGAAGTTCTGTGTTACCAACATGTCTTGGAAAATACCCTGACATATTTCATATTATGCTAACATTTTTACAGCATGAAACAGATAATATGGATAATTTTCATTTTCTCTATTCAATTTTACCTTGACTTGAAGCTTTCTGTTATGTATTAGTTCAGCATTAAATTTGTCATAAGGCTGTATTTTAGGAGGAAGAGGGAATATCAGGGTGGAATGCTAAACGGCCTAATCAAGCACCACAGTCATTAGCAGAGTTTTTTCCTACATACACCAACAGAAAATTCAATCCAGAATGATGCAAGTATGACATAGAATTGTGTTTCTGAGCACTGTGGCTGTACGTGTGAACTGCTGGAAATGAATGCAGTGACCTCTATTCCGTATGTCTCTATCAGCTGGAGGAGTGGCAGGAGGTTGATACCTAGCACCTCAAATCAAGTTCATACCAGTAAGCAGTTGAACTGAAATTCATAGTGAATAGACTCCTGGACATTTTTTAATAATTTTTTTTTTTATTTTATTTTTTCCTTCTCCTGCAGTCTGGCCATTTGCCTTTACTTTCTGGGTGCTTGTGATGACTTGAGATGATTCTGTAGTTTTTCTTATATTTTTTCAGGACAAGGTCAATGTCTTTCCAGTGTTGGTAGGGTATGTAGAGCAGTGGGGGTCTGAAGCCAGCTGGGAATATACATGTCCCTGCAGTCTGCATAATGAACAGAAGAGATGACCAGTTGGCAAGGAACTGTGTTGCTGAATGGAGGAGGAAACCCTGCCTCCTGCCCCATGAGTTTCATCAGTCAGTCATTTTGTATGATTCTCCAAAATGCAGGCACTTTGTGTTGGGAAGGAGAAGGAAAAATTCTTTGCTTGGCATTTCAGTAATGTTTAAGTGTGCAACAGTGCACAGTAGGAAAGACATAAGCCAGCATGAAACAAAGGGATACAGTACGGCTGTGAGGATCATCTTTAAAGTCTTCTCCAGCCCTGCACAGACCTCTGCAGCAGAAGTGCTTTGAGAGGCCAGCGTGATTGCAAAATGGCACTTGAGGAGAAGGACATGCAGTGTCTCCCACCCCCAGGTGCAGGTGCCAGGGACTGTGGCCCCACCAGGAGGAGTGGTGGCACTCCCTGCCAGACGAGGGTGCAGAAACGACAGATGGGCACTGAGTAGCCTGAATCTTTGAGCTTCTGTGAGGCAGCTGTTAAGAATGAGAACTTGCAATAGCTTAAAAAAGCTGCAGCAGAGGTATCAGTAAGAACCAGATTTCTCCGATGGCAGGGCGGCCTGGAAAAGGGGCAGGGATGCAGAACCACAGCAGGCAGAGCGCTGGCGGTAACTAGCGCTGCGTAGCAGGCAGGGACTCAGAGCGGCAGCGCCAGGGGTTTTCCTGGCCCGCACAGAGTAGTCTCCACGGCTTAGATGTCCCATGTACTGCGTTCAAACAAAGCTGCCACGAGTGTGCACCTCAGGAAGCCGCTGGTAGGTGGCGTCGGGCCAGTGCTCGTTGAGGGTAGTTCATGCTGCTGCCATCCAGCTGTGCTGATCTCACCCCTGGAGGATTTTTAATCTATGTGGGATTGCTTTAATCTGTGCTCTTCCTATGTCTTTGGAAGGAATGGCTCCTGAGAGGAGGAGCATTGAGTCGTTCTCTGCCTTTGAGCCACCCTCTGTAGTGCTGTTCCGTAGTAGAATTTGTTCAAAGCTGTGTACGCAGTAATATTGGGAGTTTATTGTTTGGAAGGATTTGTGGTTTGTTTGGTTTTCTTTGCATCCAGAGTGCTTGTGTGAATTAATGCTTCTTCATATACAGTTATATGTAAAAGTCAGGATTCATATCCTAAATTATCTTTCAATGAAAAACATTCTTGTGAAACTAAACTGGATGGTACATTTTCTTGTTTATTGCTCTGCTGTTAAAGCAGATGGAAATGTCTGGAGCCTCCTTTGTTGCCAGGGGTATAAACTATGTCCCATCTTAATCAAGAGGCTGCACATTGTCAGTTTGGAAATGCCAACTGAAACAAGGTTTTTGTTTTTCAAGTCCACTTAAGGAAAAAAAAGATTCAATATATATGGGCTCTTTGGAGCCTTCACACCAGATTATTTTCAAATATATTAGGGATTGAAGCCTGCTCTACTAGCAACCCTGGAATTATGTGGCTTCTTTTTCTGTGGCAACCAGCAATTGCCTACTGCTTCACTGGTAGCAGGGGCGTGGTCCTGTGCAAGATGCCTGTGGGGAAGAGGAAGGGAGATCCTGTGGGATAATGATGTCCAAGCTTGTGTCATGCACCGTCTGGTTTTGCAGGGCAGGAAAACCTGCATTTTAAAGCCTGTGGTCTTTGGTGTTATTTCCCTTCTCCATACTGCCCTAGACAGGGTGTATTTCTTAGTTTTGGCAGGCAGATTTTCTCCCACATATGTAAGACTGCTTTCGAGCAAAGCCCCATTACATTTCTTCCAATTAGGGGAAAAAAGAAAGAAAAAGCAATATGCATCTGGATCAAACCATTGTTTTAAAAGGTTTGTCTGATACACAGAGAAAGGATGACAGCAAAGCAAGCTTGACTTAAGGCTTACCCTTTCACTTAATTTTTGGGGTGATTTAGGAACAAACGCGTTAAACTTCTGCAATGTTAGTTTATTATTTAGGCCTGTGATGATACTGTGAAGGACAGTATCTAAATAAGCTGCTGCAGGGGGATTTTATTCAGCTCATTAGCTGTGATAGCAACACTGAAAAGTGTACAGGGAATTCTAGTACAGATTTTTGATGTTCTAGAGGTCAGTCTAGTCTTAAAAGAAAAAATAACTTCTTCACATGCCTCACTGGCTCAAAACATGCCTAATCCTTGCAAGGTTTTTTTTCATTGATGTTCATCAGTTATTAATTTAGGCTTTCGTCATCTCTCCACCTGTATCTCCAGCAAACTTCTAATGCAAAAACTGTGTTTTAGGTATGGCAATATCTACTTCTGATCTCATTGCCTAATTGGCCTCTGCACATGGCAGAGCCAGTGTCTTGTTTTATATGGTTTAGCAACTTGCACCCTGAACCTGGAAATTCTGGACATCAACAATATTGTAGCTGAACAATCATTTATTTCTTCTCTAACACAGTCTAAGCCACAGTACAGTGTAAAGTTGCAGTGCCACAAACTGATAGAAGCAGTACTCACAAATGATGTATTTCAGCAGGTACTCATTATTTGCCTACATGGACAAAGCCATTAGTCTGGGATTAGTTGCCAGACATACAAGGGACAGAAATCATGGTTTTAGGTGTCACTGCGAGCACTGTTATTACAGGGAAGAACCGATGAAGCAATTCTGTATCCAAACAGTACCTTAAGGAAATCGTGTTTCTTACAGGGTAGGGCAGATTTGCTCTTAAGCACTTATGAGGCTGTAATAAGCTGTAAGACTGGTTGCAGTTAATGTCAGAGCTGAAAAAAAAAGTGTTGCTCAGTCATTAAGGACAAAGCCCTGTAGAGGTTCTCACAAATGAATGAATAAATTCGAAATGCTTCCTCTGATGTGTGAACTCTGAAATTAACACCACACTAAGAATAGTACAGGGTGTCAGCACTGGGGGGGGAAGGGAAAAAGAAAGATACTCTCTTCCAGTCTCCTGTAGCATTCAAATTGCTTAAAGCTTAAGCTAAGTAGCATAAATGGCTACATCTGCCATTTCAGAAGTTAACTAAATAGTGCTGTAGTAGAAATATCCCTGATCATTGGCTTGACCCTAACCTTGAGCAGTGCTTGCTGCAGGAAAGCAAGTGTACAAGCGGATGTATTTTCTGACCTTGGCACTTGTTTAGTGCTTATAGGCACTGGCAAGCAGCTTCTGTGTGGGCTGTTGGCCTTTTAAGAAAACGCTTAGTGCCTGGATTTCAAGCTGAAGGGAAGGAAAGCCACGCTGTTTTGCCCTACCCAAGTAGGGGAAAAAAGCACAGCTGAGAATGGTGCAGATGGCCTGAAGCAGACTGGCACATTGTACTGGAGTATCAGCATCAGATGACTACCTTAAAAAGTGAGGTTCTCTCATCTCCCTGTTTTCACTGGGGATCTCATAAGCTGCTTTTCCAAGATTATCCATAATAGCAGTTTGTCTAGCTGAAAATATCCCCCACAAGAACAAGAAGAAAATTATGTGAAACCAGAATATATTAAAGGCCAAGAAAGAGAGCATATTTTTTTTTTTTTCTTACGGATGTTAAACTTCATCAAACTAAGCTTATAAAAATATAATGGAATAAGAAAAATTGCAGTGCTGCAGGATGTGTTTTCTACATGGTGCGCTTCCTGGCTCCAGGCATTTTTTCCCATCAAATTCAATGGTCAGTCAGCAGATTTTATTAAGGTTGATTGCCGGTTTCTCTTGTACCTCACAGCCACTGCTAAGAGCGTTAATTCTCCAGGGAGGAAGTCACTGCTCCCCTTGCACAGTGCACAGTCCATTTAAATTCCCTCACAGTTGTAGTGTGTATCGTGAACAATGTTGATTATGTTTTCAGCACTTAAGTAGTGCTGCTAAACTGCTGCTCAAGAGTGTGCCCTGTTCAGCACAAAAGCATTTTGAGTTCGGGCTTGGAACAGGATTTGCAAAGGGGACTGAGCACAGAGCTGGTACTTTCTGAAGTTTAGGGCTGCAGTTGCGTCGAGGTTTTATATAACAAATACTTCATGCCTTAGTCAGGGCCACTTGTAGTGACAGTAACTATAGTAACAAAACAAAGTTTCTAGCTAGTGAAGGAGTATTTCCAATGAGCAGGACATCAGTTTCTGATCCAGCCCCTGAAATATGCTTATTTATCAGTTTTGTGTGCAATGCTATTTTAATAGCTACTACTGTATTTTCAAACATATTTAGAAATTTTCATTTGTTTGCTTTTGATGTGGGTTCCCCTCCCCCCCCCCTTTTTCCTAAAACCTATGGAGGTTGCTCCTTTTGCCTTCAAATGGAAATGTTCTAATTATATTCCTGCTTTTTTAACTTGTTTTTCTAAAGAAATGGGGATTATGTAGTTGGGCTTTTTATACCTTGAACACTTTTGGAAATACTGGCTGATTTAAAACAAGTTTTGACAGTGTGTTAGAAGTCCTGAAGATAAGTTTCAGCAAATTTTCTAAAAGCAGCCTGCTGAGTCAAGGCTGGAGGGGGCAGGCAGAGCCGAGCCATGTGGTGCCAGGGTTAGCAGCCGCCAGCGGGGCAGTGGGGACAACACACGGGGACATGGCAGCAGCACTGCCAGGGGGTGGTGGCTCTGGGAGAAGGGATGGCTGGGGGAAACAGAGACAGGTTGCACTGGGGGACAGGTGCAGAGGATGCAAATCTGTAGGAAGTTGCACACCACCTGGGAAAGGACAGTTTGTGGCATTTAAGTGAAGACTATAAATGCATACTGTTTGTTTCTGTGTCTTACCTGCTCATTTGCATGTGTAACAAATCATAGCAGCCTGAGTAAGGAAGGAAAGGAGAGATGCTGCAAGTGGTAATCAGCACATCTTAACAAAACCTGCACGTGTTGGAGGTGAGGTAAAAGGCTGGGGTCTCAGCAGGGCCGGCAGGGATGCACCTCTCTGGAAAACTAGGGAATGGCACTTCTTAGGTGTTCACAGAAATTCTGGCCTGAAAATGACAGTCTGGTTAAACAACAGGAGAAAGAATTTTTTTTTTTTAATTAAAAGGTCTTATAAAGCTTCAATGGAGAGCTTTCCTGTTACAAATGGGTGTTTTATGAGGAGCAGAAAGACATTTTTAAAGAAAGTGTGGCATTTGCTGAAGCAAGCTGAAAACACAGGAATGGCCCCAAAGCTGTGATTGCTTGGACAGTCTGCCTGTGACTTTCCTTATCTGGCTTCATAAATAAGTGCTGTTTTTTTAAAGGGATCCCTAACCCTCTCTTCTGTTGTCTGTGAATTGTCTAAAGTTTGGTGACTTTCTCTTCAAATGGCTCATGAAACACCAATTCACATTATGAGCCTCCAATAAAACTAAATGTGGTACTGCACTGTATTTCCTCCTTCAAGCAACAGCTACTTGCTCCTACTAATTCTCCAGCCATTTGCTGGTAAAGTATTTGGAGCACCAGGCAAGGAAATGGAGCTGAGGAAAATAGAAGGGAAAAGAGTAAAAGAAAGCCAAAAATCTGTTCTCTGGAGTTGAAGGAAGGTAGAAATATCCATCTGAAGCTTTTATGTAGTTTTTTGGGGCTGTTCCTGTAACTCAGAAAATTGAGTAATTCACCTCTTCTGCATAGTGAGAGGTTGTTTTCTAACAGCAGACAGGGAGCAAAAAGCTGTTCTTTTGCAAAAAGCACATTTCCTAGATGGTGCATAACTGGAGTAAACCATTTCAGCTCCAGACTCCTTGCAATAATACTCTCTCTGAATTTCCCAGGAGCCTTGTGATGCATCAAACATTTTGTAATGACATTGTACACTGGTGAAATGCAGCTGTGCTTGGGAAAGAGAAGAACAGCTGTGTGACAGAGAGTAGAACAGCTGTGTGACAAGGACCAATAGTACGTATCTGATGAGGTTGTGAAGTTAGGAAGAATAATCTGCAAACTGAAGTTGGCAAGATAGTTGTAAAGAAGCAGAATATAGAGAACAGAGGTGGAGTTTTACCATATCATTTGAGCTAGCACCTGTGTGAGAAATGTGACTTAGGCTCCTTAATATCTTCAGTTAATTAAGACTTGGGTTTTACATTTCATTTAAAATAAATTAATGTCCTAGCAAGGGATGGGATGGGTATTAAAATGTTTGAATCTTAAGGGGACAAATGTAATCTTAAAAGCTCCAAATAAAAGCAATTTAATTCGAAGTGTTAAGGAAAGCTGGCCATATATAAATGAATCTACCTCTTTCATTTGACAATTGGAAAGTTGGGTTTTTTTGCTTCCCTTAAATCAGCTACAGCACTAAATCCCATAATAGAACATTCTAAAATTAGTAGAACTGGCTGGCTTTTCTATCTTTGCTGCACTGTTCTGGTTAGGGTTATTAATGAAGAACTCAACTTCTGCCTTTCTCTCTGTTTTAATAAATTACTTATAGGATGAGTTAATGCAGGCAGTAAGTTTCAGGCTTCATGCTACTGTTTTGTTTTCCCAAGAGCATTTAACTTTATGTTGTGGTATAGCAGCTCTAAGAGTACAGCAGTTTCTGCATGGTGTCCTCTGCATAAGTGTTCTCCTGATCGGTGGCCAACAGACTGATGCTTGTGGATTGGACAGGTTCATCCCTTGGGTTTTTGTCGAACAAAATTCCCAAAGCTGAGATCACCGTTCCTGGCAGAATGGTGGTAGTGTTGAAAACAGACAGCAGTACAGCAGTTAGCATAGCTCCATTCTGTGGGTACAAGGGCCTGAAATGCTGTAATCACTGCTTTTAGGGTTGTCCCTTTCTCCTTCTGCCAGTCCACCATGCTCATAAAAATGTGTCCATAGGTGCTTTGGGGACTGGTCTGTGCTACAAAACTTAAGAAAAATTGTCTAAGTATCTAAGCAGAGACACAAGAGCAGTCATAGTATTTCTTCCACTCTTGTAGTTTAGTCCTGCTTCCTGAGCAGCGATAATAAACCATGGAATGACTCATTTGACAAAGTAAGTTTAACTTATTTATGGCAGCAAAAGTAAAATTTGACAAGTGGATATGTCCTGAGGCACAGCCCACGGGAGAGGAGAGGAAAGGATGAGTCCAGTGCCCTGGCAGGTTTTTCACACTCACACAGGGAGTCTCACAGTTGCACTGTTTATCCAGGGAGGGCTCGTGTATGTGAGCAGAGCCTCTGTGCGCTGGTGCACATGCTGCCCACGGTGGAACGTGGTGTCTTAAACTGGGATGGAGCAGTTTGCAGTGGTGCAGAGCTGTACCAAGGCACATCAGGCTGCCCTGTCAGTGCAATCACCTGGTTTAACAAGAGGGAACACATAGCTTACGTGGAGGCAAAATGTTTCAGTGGTTTAATCCATTTCCCAGGGTGGTCTTTGCTGGGTTAGCTCCTATAGAACTGTGTTACAGAGCAAACCAAGTACATGATGCGTTTTACAACATAGTGTCTCCATGGTAGCTTTTATGGACTTGGGCATTATATACTCTCTGGTGGTTGTGATGCAATGGCTTTGCAAAAGTGGTATTTTTGTACTTGAGGCTTCAGTTGTCCATTGGTTGTAGTCCTGAACATAAATACCAGAATTTGTATCCATAGGAAGCAGCAAACTGCTCAGAAGAGATGGCAATCTGAAGTACATAGATCTGCAGGGATTACTGAAGCAGACTTCAGCAGATTTGGGTCAGTCAAGCACATCACATTATTATTTAGTTTTCAGTGGAGAAATGAAACTGTTTGGCTAGCTGGAATCACATTAAAAACTCTGCATTGACACTGACTGGATGGCAGGTATTACATGAAAAGTAGACTTGTACCTGGAGAGACCTGACAGATAGAGCTGTGATCTTGGCCTAGAACAGGAAGAGAAAGGCATTGGGGAAAATTTAATGGCAAAGCCAGTATCTCTGTCAAACCTGCCAAATGTCGCTACTGTAGAATCTCATTATAAATAAGGAACAAAATGGAAGAAAAACACAGGGGAAAAAAAAAAATCAGTCATGCCATAAGCAATCACAAATCTGATGCATTAGGAATATGTCAGCTTCCAGCAGAGCTGATGTTTCTCCAAATTAATTCCTTCTCTGTCTCATTTATGCTAAAAGTGCACTGCAACTCACATGTCTCTACTTTAACTAATGTCTCTAGGGCCTCCAGGAAAAAGATGTCCAAGAAGTTTATTGACTGCTGTCCTGAATACTCTGTACAGATGTAATTTGTAGTACTGTTTCGTCAGCATGTTGGATTTTATGTTGCCATTTCTGTTGGAAAGAATCATTCGTGCAAACTGATGCAGGATATCCTTAACCTGTGGGTTGGAAACACTGCAGTTATCCTGAGTAAGGATATAGTTGCAGTGTCCTGGGATTGTGCAAGTGAGATACTTGTGCGTGCCTCCTGTGGCAGGGTTAGCAGTAAGCTATCCTAACTCTTTATGTCAGCCACCAACTTTCCTTTTTCTACATGTGGCTTTACTTTCCTGGGTAGTGACACAGAGCTGGGTAGTGGCTGAGTCAAAACCACAGGCTGTGTGTGTGAAAGCAGTAATTCACTGCTGTAGCTGCCTCATTCAGTCTGCGTACCAACCCGCCCTTCCTACAGTTTTGTCTTCAAAGATCCTTTTATATGGCAGATGGACTTGATACTTTCACATGCTCTTGCCCTTCCCTCTCAGTTCTAATTTTAGCCCAGTTTGGGCCTGTGACTTGACAAACACTTGCAAAATGCTCTCTGCCATTCAGCTTGGTGTGTGTATATACTGAGGCTTTCATAGCTAGTCTAGCCATTTCACTTCTTCTTGGAGTCATCTTGTGCTGAAGCCTGATGAACAGGGTAATTACTTGAAAAAGGATTACAGCTCTGAGTCTTTTCCACTAAGGCTGAAGGAAGCTGTTACTTCATCGTATATTAAATGGCACATGATAATTTTAAACACCTTCTGGATTTCTAACGAATTAAATCAAATCTGTTCAGGAGCAAAGAACACCGATTTTTATCTGTATCATTCAACAGTTTTTAGCCAGTCTTTTTATAACAAGATTTAGTTTATGCCATATATCTACAGTCAAGGAAAATAAAAATATCGGCTCTTCCACGAATGCATCTTGGTGTTGGGAGTCTGTTTCAAAATGTCAGATTTCTGGTGCGTGCTATGTATTTGAACCATGGTTCCTCTAGATGTCATTCCCTGAGGGAATTAATTATGATAGGCTGTATCACATACATAATGACAGGTTCTGTTAAGCTTTCTGGAGGAAAAACTAGCAGTCAGGTCAGCAGACAGCCCGAGCACTTTCAGTTGCCTGGGAGTACTGAGTTCTGCACGGTGGCTTTTGGATATCCTTTCAGTAAGGTACTTAAGGGAAGGTGTGGACATATTAATGAAAATACAGTGCCCTCGGTGTGGTGCGAATGGAGGAGAGTACTATAGCTGTGCTTTGGATGTATTGGCTTAGAAAAGAAAAGAAACAGAAATTAGATTGGGAGCTCTGAATTGCAGCTGGTTTGTGTGGTGGCCTTCTAAGAGGGAAAGTAAAGGCATACATAAATGCAAAGTGTTTTTTATGCCTAGTGGTAAATGATAAACAGAAGAGTTACACTATTCTTAATACTTTTAGGTTGATACCTGTTCTTCCCCTTCAGAGTTACTTCCAGAAAAAACTGGAACATGCTGTTAACTTATCAGAAGGCACAGATTATAAATATACTCTTCTGATTTATCCTAGTGTGCTCTGATCTCTTACTCTGCAGAGGGCTCTGCACTGAGTTAACAGGATATATAACACTGGATAAACATGGGGATTTCATTGTGTTCAGATTTCAGTGAGTTCAGTCTGGCCTCTTTCTTGGCTGAGATGTTGAGGTGCAGGGTTTGACCTTGGGCTGCTGTGCTGCAGGGCTGCTCCACGATCAGCACTGGCAGCCCATGCAAGCCGGGCATTGCCGCGTGGGCTTTCTCTCCACAGAGGAGAACAGAAAGCATAGAGCTCTTCTCTATGAAAGGATGGGGCTTGCTGTGCATCATCGCTTCTGTTCCTTTCTTTGTTTCAGTTGCAGAATGTTTGTGGAAGTATGGAAGGCTGGAATTCTGCAAATGAATTATTTATTTAAGGGCATAGGGGGTCAGCTGATACAAGCTGATCAAACCGCACTGACCCTGCACTTCACTTCTTTGTTTATCTGATGCATGCTCATTTTTAGGGAGTTAAAGCTGCCTGAGCTTTTCTGACTTGAAGCTTGAGTGCCAGATCCTCAGCTAGTTTAAAAATACAAAAATCCATTCACTGCAGGTGAACAGAGCCGATTGCCTTCAGCTCACTGTCAGACCCTGCATGTTTAGTTCTTTTTACCTGTTTCATTACAGCTGTTAGCTCTAAGTTTTGGAACAGAGTTCAGTTTTAAAAGTACTGTTGTGTAAAAATTTGTAAAGGTCAGTGGTTGCTAAGTGCTGGACTGTGTCTCAAAAAAAACCCACCTTCTGTGGGTGGATGAAGAACACAAAAGTAAACCAAAAACCAGCAATCCTGTCACCTGCACTGTACTGTGAAATGAAACCTCTTTTTCAGCAGTCAGACCTGGTTAATTCCAGCCAGCCTTTAAATTGTATTTGCCATTTTACACTAAGGTGGTTTTTTCAGGCTGTTATTGAAAGAAGGCCAAATATTTTTGAATGTTTAAAATGTAATTACTATGCATGTTTTCTCAAAGGATTTTCTTTAATCACATATGCAGTGCTTCAGATGTATAATATTGTGTCATCTTCTCTCAGCGCATCTGGAAGACCTGTCACACTGGGGTGTAATATATTGCAGAAAAATAATCCATTAATCTGATTTTAGGTTCAATCTGTTGTGGATTCTCTTTTTACTCTCAATTCGTTTTGTTTTGGTGTTTTTTACCATGCATATATATTTCTCACCTTTCTCTTAAGGCTTTAATTTTTTATTGACAGCTCTAATTGAAATTTGTTAGGTTTCTCTGACAGGTTGAGACTGCTGATTGTCACTTGTAAGCAGTGACTCACATTACTTGTACAGTGTAAAATGTACCTGCTGGAGTCATGCATGCAACAGTGCAGTTCAAATTTACAGCAAAGCTAAGGAATAAAGCTTCACATTTAATATACAGCCTGCAAGATCCTGAATTATGTTTGTGTTCAGCTGAACTGTGCACAGCTTTCTGCTGGGAAAACCTGACACTGGAACAGTAGTCAAGGATGCAAGCTGTGGAACTGGGTTCTGTTAGTCAGCAATGTCCTTGGGTTGATGTGTGTAGTTGGGAAATTATTAGGAAGAAAGTGGCTGGAAACATATGGAGCAGTTATATTCTGAGTTTTTATCTCAGGGTAATGGTTAAGGAGAGCTATCACTGTATCAGTTCAGCTGTCAGGCCGGAGATCTGTGGAGAATCTTTATGGGGGGGAGGCAACAACATGACAAAAAGTGCCATCATTGCCAAAGCCAATCTGCATGGTCTCAAATGTGACAGGGATAAGGGCTACAAGTCCTGACTCTGCAGTTAGCCTTGTACACAACAGAAAGGAACTGTAAAGTAAGAACTTTATAAGGAAATTTAATGCATCTTCAAAACACTGTGGTGAAAATGCAACCCAGCACTACCATGGAATACAGTTTGTCTGCCTGGTTTTTTGCAGTCCCTGTGCTATGTTGAGCCAGATGGGAACACAGGTTTTGTTAGGTTAGCTCAATTGTGCCAGTGGAGGACTGAGTGAAACTGCAGTAGCTGATCTTCAGCACGTGTTGGAGTACAGCCCTGAGTGTGTACACTGGTCCCTAGCTCTGCATTCAAGGTCATGCTCCTGTGTCTTCCTGCTGCAGTTCCTGCACTAACCGTGTTCAGCTGGTGCTGACATAGGCTGCAGCTACATCGTGGTTTTGCTTTGCAGGCTTAGACAAATATGATTCCTGTTGGCAGCAAAATAGCCATTTCTTTCTCTGGAATTTTCTTTGGTGAAGCCAGCAGTTTTCTGTCTACCTACCAAAACACAGGTTTGTTCTGGATACTGTGGTTTTGTTTGGGTTTTGGGTTTTTTTGGAGGTTGTTTTTGGGGTTGAGTTTGTTTGGGTTTTTTTAAAAAATGGAGGAGCTTTTGTCTGTCTTCATTTCTGTCACTTCTTTCACCTTTTAACCATGTGTTTCCCTGTATTTTTTCAGGCTGGCATAGAAGCCCGCCCCTATGTTTTTTCAGGCTGGCATATAAACGTGTTCCTCCATGTTTTACTGAACAAGCTCATCTTGTAAAAGGCACTGCTTCTGAACTGTCATAAATAAATATATGGCAGGCTGTCTTAGCCAGAACCTAGGTTGAAACATGCCCGCATGTGCCCCACAACCAATATTCTATAGTGAAATTCAGTGGTGTTTGACAGATTGATTTCACCTTTTTCAGCTCTGCTGAGGTGTGCAGACAGTGCACGCTAAATATCAGCAAGCTCTGGCCCTTATTGTGTTACTTATGTTAATACTTGGTCCTCTGCGAAGTTAAGCAGTTAGGAGAGAATCTCATGGATCATTCTCCTCATGAAGAGCTGGATCTACCAAGGTTCTTAAGCACACAGTTTTAAGGAGAGGAATAATTGGCTTCTTGTCGACGTCAGCAGGACTCATGCTTAAAGATGAAGACCTCTTATAAGTGCATACTACTACTGTAGTAGTGCAAGGTGGCATAAATTATATTGCTCCAGATTAAAATCAGAGGGAGGGTGAAGTCTGTTTACCATCATTGTATAATGCAATTTGAAAAAGAAAAGCTTATTTTATGCCTGTTGTTTTTATAGCAAAGCCAAATTTTGTGGGGTTCTGTGGTACAAGATTTCATAAATATGTCGAGTTGGGTAGAAATGTTTTATTAATCCTTTATGGGGTTCTGCTTTACTGTATTTTGTTGTATAATTTATACATCCATAGTAAGACTATGCTATCACTTTTTATTACCTTGACACCAGGTTAATTAGGAGGTATTTCACTCTGTTTTAAATACGTGGATCAGGATTCAGACATACATTTCCAAAAGGAAGCTATGTTAGTGGTTGCAGACTGAGGTGACTTGGAGGTTGATGTCGAGTGTTACTTTATGAGCCAGAGTCCTGGTATCCTTTCCTCTAAAAGCTGCCTGAACTACACATAGTAGAAACTTTTATGAAAAATACAACAGTTTAGAAGTGTAAGTGAAGCATCCAGTTCTGCAGTCTTTGGGGATAGGAAGTATTAGCAGCATGTTAAATATTCATCTTAGTCTGTTAGTGCTCTTTTCTTGTCTTGGAGGATCTCTGCTCAGCAATCAGAGACCTTAGTCTTGGTTTCCTTTTTAATTTCTGTAAATCAAGAGTTATTCCAGTGGTTGTGGCAGCATGATAGTTCTCAGCTCTGGCCTTCCAAATGAATTCTATTTAATCAGGGCTGGCTGAATTTATTCTGGGGGCACATCTCATGAAATTCTGAAGAATCAGGCCCAGCTGATGAGAAAATACTTTAAAAGTGATGTCAGTCACAGAGGAACTCAACCTGCTTTCTTTCCTGTCCACAAATAACTCTGAAGCTGAGAGCACCAGTATTAAGAGATTAGATGTAAAGGATATGGGGCAGGCGATGATGAAGGACCTAGTTCTCTGAATGCTTCGCAAAGGTCATTCCTGTTATCTGCTGTGCAGTTGGAAGAGTTAAAGCACAGCGGCCTGGATCGACTTGCCCAAAACTGGCCACGAAGCCATGCGAGAGAGCCAGGAGTGGAGCGCGGCTCTCGCAGGTCGCCAGCCCAAGGCACGGGGTATTCGCCACGGGATATTCGCTGCCCGCGTGCATGAAGTACAGCGGGCCATGTTTGCAGAGCACCTCTGATATTGCACTGACATGTGCACGTCGCCACATCGATGTCTGTTTGCACATACAGATGAGATTCTGCACCACAGAGTCACCTGAGTTTAAGTGCAGGGGCTTGGATCTGCTGGAGGGAGAAGCTGTGCCTTGAACTCCTACTGAATTCATGATTCAAATTAAAAAGGAGGTGGACCTCTAAGCTCCTAGCCTTGAATGCTCAAGACCTGGCCCTGGTTTTCAAATGTGTTCATAACAGTATCCAGCACAATGGGGAATATTCCATGTAGGTGGAGTCTGTCAGAGAAGAAAAAAGTCACAAAACAATGTTGGGGGGGGAGACTTGCAGAATAAACCTCAGTTTAACATCTTCTGAAGATGTTAATTATGCAACAAAATACAGTAAAACAAGGGAGAATTTAACACACTGTTCTTGCAAATGACACCTATTTTTATATTGCAAATAAAAATTTGATGTAAGTACACTTCACAGCAAAACTGGGAACTTTTTTCCAGGTTTTGCTGTAAAACTTAAAACTGTGAAAATTATTTTTGTGTTTATTCAGGCAAGATATGGACTGAAATACATATGATTTGTGATAGTACAAAATTGTTTTGTTGGCAATTCCTCATCAGGGTGAGAGGAAGATAAAAACTCTTCAGGTGTATCACCCAAAGGATCCTACGTAACAGGGTGAGACAAGGGTTTTTATCAGCTCTGCTAACAATTTGCTTCCTACATTCTTAACAAAAAGCAAAATACCATAAGTCTGGGATTCAGAAGTAATGACTAAGTACAAAGAACGCAGACAATAATTCTAATCGCCCTTTTTTGTGCCTTCTTTTCTTGAATATTACTAGATATGGCTTGATACTGAAGACAAGTGAAGAATTTCAGCATCTTTTGTTTTTTTCTTTCCAAGCAAATCAGCTTGCTTTTTCCAGACTATTAGTTAATTGTTGCTTTTCCTTCAGTTGACAACCAGACTGGATTTAGCAGATCAAGGAGGTCTGTTACAAGACTTGCTTTCGATGTAAGGGGCGCTTTCTGACTGGACCACCTAAATGTTCATAGTATATTTGCTCTCTGTATCAGAAATGAATCTGATGGACCTGAATGCTGAAATAAGCGCATGAGGTTGCTGGACTGGCTGCAGACATGTTTGCCTTGGGAAGAGGCATTCTGGTCTGTGCAGAGTTAGGCAGCATAGTCCATGGGCAGGGCCTTCACCTGACAGACAGGAAGCCCTTCTGCCATCAGGTACAAGCTGCAGCTTCTGGGAGGAAGCAGTCCAAGAAAAAACACCCAGAGCTTGAGCCATACCAATGGCTGCTCCCTTGATTTTGGTTTGCAATCTCCTACAGTTTTGGCTGTGATCTTGGCTTTCCTGATAACCTCTTCTTGTGTTTCCCTCCTTCTCTGTAAGCAAAAGCCTTCTAGGTGCCTTGTGCCACGAGGCTGAGCCTAGCAAATTGTCTCCATTGTGTTAACTTTTAAATAGGCTAGAGTCTACCACCCTGGAAGTTGTTTTCACCCTGTGCTGTAGCAGTCACAGTTTGTGGAGCAACATCAGCCGAATTGCTGTTGTTGTGCAGGACTGGTCTCTGAGCAGGGCGTTCTTGTAAAGGAGGAGATGGCATCTCTGAGTCTGCTAGTTTCCCTGGGCTAGGAAGATGAAGTCAGTAATTCTTTGGGCATGGTGACAGATTTCTTGGTTTTATTTTTTTGTTCATATTGGGGGCTAAATGGGCAGGGAGCCATAAAAATTAGGACTGTATGTCTGTAAAAGTATATGATCAATTTATTTTTGTTGGGAAAGTGATAGATAACATGGCACCGCATGAAGTTATAAAAGGAGGTTGCAGTCAGAGTTGCTGGCATTAATTTAACTAGAGAATGTGCCCTTAAATGTCAGGAGACTGCAAGAAGCCTGGAGTTATTTGAGAAGACAGCAACTTTGATGTTGATTTTTATCAACAAAAATACAGGAGATTAAAAGCCGCCCTCTAATTCTGCCTCCTTTTTTTCTTATTGATAATTTGACTAGGGCACTAGCAGGTGTTGTAGGAAAGTTAATGAAACCATAACAGTTATGGTGAAAGAGTACCCATAATCTAATTGACTTGTGTAGGTGACTCACCGCTGAAGCTAAACTCAGTAACTGGGAAACTGAGCAACTGCTTTTCTGTGAAGATACTACAGTTCCACTGGCAGATAAAACAAGGCTAGACAATCTAGGTTATAAAAAGAATATGGGCTGCAATCATGTTCCTGCTGTATCAAAATGTAAGAGTAGCCATTCTTGATCAAACTAAGGGCTTATCTGGCTTCAGCAGGGCATCTGGTGAATGCACAGGGAAAAGTATACAGAAATGTAGCAGCAGGGTGATCCTCCCCCTCATATGTGATCCCTGCTTCTGTCAGCAGGTTGGTTCAGAGGCTTTCGGAGCCAGAGGTTGCATTAGATTGTCTTTAATGCCCCTGATGGGCCTGTCATCTGTGAATTTATCTAATCCCTTTTTGAGCATATTGTGTGTTTGCTCCAGAATATCCTGCAGCAATGGGTTTTGCACTTTATTTTTGTGTTGTATTAAAAAGCACTTCATTTGCTTGTTTTAAATCCACTGTTTGATTGCTTTATTGGATATTCCTTCTTTCATTGAAACAACACAGATTGCTTTGACTTCCTGATCTTCTTCATGCTATTAATGATTTTATAAATCTGTCATCTCTTCTCTCAGCCTCTTTTTCAGGCTGAGAAGTCTGTTTACTATCTCTATATATCAAAAGCATTCCAAAACTTTGATCATTGTTCTTGTCTCTTTCATCCTCTTTCCAGCTCCAGTTTGTGTCCTGTATTCACCTGTGTCCTCCTTCTATATCCTTTACCTTAAAGGAGAAGAAGCTGATTCAAGAGTTAGTGATCAAAGTGTTGGGGGTTTGAATCCATGCCTCGCAGTTCCTCAGAGGGCATACTCGGGTCATCCACCCACCCAGGTTGTGGCAGTCCCCTGCTTTTCACTGGAGCTGATGCAGAGCATGTATCTGGGCTGCAGAGGTGGTAGTGTGAGCTGGTCTCTGCTGTCCAGTGGCACTTTGCTGCTCCATGCCCCACCAGCCAGGCACTCGATGAATTGCATTTGCTGCTCTTGGGGCTGGCACTGGTTCCCGTCTCCGGGCAAATGTCCGTACAAACAAGCCAGGCACGTGCATCCCATCCTTTAATAAAAGAGAGGAACAAAGTACACTTATTAGCTGGAGAAGGTCAGTATCTTCATGCTAATGTACACAATTGGCTGGTGATTTGCTGCATGTTTTGGTGTCTTGTTTTGTTTCCTTTGCATTCAGAATCCAAAATAACCCAGCAGCTGTGTGTGTAGGTAGACAAATCTCAGTAAATAATGAAAGACTTTGGGGAATGACAGCACCGATCTGGTAAAGCTCGAAGACATGTAGATCTTTGAGCAGCTGCTGACAAGCTCTGAAAAACTGGAGGGGTTTTAAGCAGACAGTGAATGGCAAAATATATAGAAAAATGACTACGTAATACTCATTAGTCCTAATTTAGTCTCTCAGCCTTGAAATGAGTGGAAGGTGTTACTGTTGGTTACAATACTGGCATTTTTTATTGCTTGTCAAGTGTTAAGACACAGATCCCGCTGTGATTCTGTATAAATGTGTAGTACAAGGGCTACCTTTGATACTAAGAACTCAATTTTAAAGCAGGTTTTAAAAGTCCCGATGATTAACTGATTAATAAATCTTACAGAATCCTAGAGCATCCATAAAGTTGTCAATTGGTTATTGCTATACATAGCAACTTAAAACTTCCACAGATGAGCTCATAAGCATTGATAGTATAGCATATGCACTTGTGAGATCTTCTGATAATAAATATTAGCTATTAAACCTCAGTAATTAAATTGTCAGGAACAGGAAGGAATTGCCTCTTTTCTTCATGGGTTTTATTAAAGAGCTTAAAGGCTGAGCATTTAGCCACGTAAGATTAGAAGACTCTTGAAAGTGCTAGATAGGTGTATTTGGCTAGGCCTTGAGACATCATGAGTATAAGTAACTGAAATCAGTCTTAATGAAGACAAATGTTGAATGAATCCTGAAATCAACCAAAGTAGCTTGCTTACTTCTGAAAATTTTTGTAGGTCTTCCAAGATTCCAGTCTCTACATTTTTTGTCAAGGCATGACATATTATAGTGATATGGTAATTTATACTATTGAAGTTGTGTTACTTGGAAAGCCTAATTTTGAATTTTCAGAGCTTCGACCAAATTCGACTGTACACAGATTTTAATTTGCCAGCATTAATGTGATAGAGTGGTAGATGGTTGTGTTTCCTTGTGGCAGTAGCCTGATGTTACATCAGAGAATAAAAAGCCTGTGCATACTGTCCACCTACACCACAAAAGAAAACCTCTTCTGAGAGGGAGCTTAGAGTCTCATATCAAGACTTAAGTTCTGGTTATTTTCCATTGTTACTGTCCCTGAAATCATACACATTACAAGAAAGATCTGTGGGGGTTTTTTGCTCTGTTTTCCTATGCTTATATAGTAGCAATTTATATACTTGCTTTACCCCAAATCTGTTTTCATATTCACAGGCTAATAGAATTACCAGTGACTATACAAATAATCTTGGGGCTATTTTTATGTGTTGAATCTTTTTAAAAGTCTGCACTGCTTAATACTATGAGCATCATACAAATGTACAATGATATTAAGAAAATATAATAAGATGAGATCTGTGTGTATGTAATTTTTGTTTATGCCCCTCAAATTCTGCGCAGACACTGATAGGACACAATCCTCGGTAGATTTATGTGTAGCAAGAGTTCTTGCTCACTAATAAAATTACAAGCCTGAGATAAGTGATACTGCTTCACTTCAGTGTTTCCTCAATGTGTTTACTTATCTGTTTTCACTGTTAAAAAGCTTATTAGAAACTGAGAGATACTAACAGCGTATGGCACATGCAGCCTGATACCTTGGTTGCATTTCCCTATTAGTTATCATGTTTAATTGCATTGTTTACTACTGGTATGGTTTGATTCCTTTTGGTTCTTACCTTCTTCCCATTTGTCTTTTGGTTTGGTTCATTATAAGACTACACGATGACATGGATAACAGTATTCCCAAGGTGAATTACCACAACAGTTAGTAGAGCACGGTGTTGCCAAGATCCTGTAGTGTGCCTGTGCCTTACAACTCGTGATAGTATTGTGCTGAGGCTTCATTATGTTTTTGTGAGAGACTTGGTTTTTTCCCCGATTTCATTAGTTGTTCTCTCTCCTGAGATAGAACATAGCGCCTTCATCCAGAGCAGCTGACATGTACTCACTCTAAGCAGTAAATAGCACAGTGATGAAATGCTTGCTTTGTCTTTTTGATGTTTAACTGCAATGTATAAATATATTATGTACTGATTTTATTTGCCTGCTGATATGCCATCTATGTCCCTACTAATGTGAAAGGGAGAAGGAGCCTTTAATATAATCCTCCTGGTCCAGCAGTTTGACTGTTAATAGATTCTTCTATTTGATTAACACTAAGTGGCATCCTACCATGCTGAAAAGTGTGGTGTTATTCTGGGATGTAATATGACTGGTCTCTGGGCCTTGGTCTCCTTGACCACCGTTCTGCTGCAGGCAGGTCTGTACAGTGCTTTAGAAGGTCTTTCACTTTGAAAGTTTGTAGTGGTCTAAAAATTACTCTATATGCTTAAAATAGCATAGATTGTTTGATGTGCTTGTTTCTGGGACCAGAAGAACATTTTAATAGAGTAACTTCCAGAAGGACGGTGACGCAGTCTCACCCCTCTGCACAACGCAGCCCAAAGAAACTCACTCATGAGCCTGTGCATGAAACCCACAGCTTCTCTTTGTACACTACCATTGCTTTCCAGATGGTATCCTGTCTTGCTGAAAAGGCTGTAATGACTACAGAATTTACTGTGCACACAAGGTAGTGTTGCTGCAAAGATTATTTTCCTTGATAGTTCTGTGAATGCATTTACGTATAAATTTCCATTTGACGAGTTTCAGCTTCCAACAAATTCTTAGATTCTCTGCATCTTTTATTTTACATCAAAGACTCACAGTGAGATACTTCTCTGTGTAGGTGCTTGCCGGCTGGGACAAAATAATTTCTTTGCTGCTTCTTGGTTAAACCAAATAAACTGAGCTTCTTAAGCCTCTGATGAAGTACATTTTTCTAGCCCTCAGACCACTTGCATAACCATTTTCTGAACCATATCCCATTTTTACTCATCTTCTGGAATCAAAGAGCAAGAACTAGAAAGAGGATTGTAACAAGTGTCTTGCTGATGCTATGATCAAGAATAGCCATGTCTTGCAACTCCTAGCTGATTGCATTTCTGTATGTGGATGCTAAGGGTAGTTTGACCTCTGAATTGCCTTGTTGCTCAGGAACTGCACATCTTTTGTAATACCATTGCACTCCAGGGTGTAACTTCCCATGTTTCAAGTGTGATATATATTCCAAGTGATTGATTCCGTATTCTGATCTATTGAAACAAGCTTTGTTCTTATGAGCCCAGTTCACTGGGGATACAGAGCAGCAGGCATCACTGGCCAGTTCCATTGCTAACCACTCCTCTGAATTCAGACACATTTTTTTAACAGTGCATCCAGTGTTACATCTTTGTCCCAGCAAAATTTTGATCAGTCTGTGTATTAGCCTCAAATACTTGAATCATAAAGGCATTTCCTCTCAGTTATGGGGTCGGTATTTCTAAGAGCAGATGATGTTTTTATTAGTATTTGTTTTGTTCACATCAGTAACAAGAAAATCAAAGATACAGAGTAGGGATGTAAAACAGTAAAGGGCAGAGACAAACTCCCTTGATTATGAATCTTGATCTTCCTTTCCTAGTCAAAGTTTGTACCTGAGGAATTTGACTGCTTGTTCTACGAGGTCAAATTGCAGCAGCCATGAGCAGAATTCCCTACAGCAGTTGATACAGTTGGGCTACATTTTGCTCACTACTGTCCCCACCCCCAAAAGAAAAAACCAACCAGCCAACCAACCAAGAAACCCAAAACACAGATGTCCACCCTAATGTTTGTTAGCTGGAATGGAACTGCCATTTTAGCACATTCCTGTAGATATGCACCACACAGTCTTGGCAATAGATTTCTAATTATTCCAAGTGAAGGATTTCCTACTCAGCTGCAAATTCTTTTCTAACATCGTATATGCAGTTGTTCTTGTCTCTTTCTGAAGTAGTTTGGATTCCTAAGGAGCCGGCAGGTCACATTCACAAAACCGTTTTTAGGATTTTTGACATTCAGCTGTTGTTGTATGCATGTATGTACACATATGTGCTTCTAGTGGATTAATTGCTAGCCATATCAAGTGAATTAAAATTGTGTTGATACTGGACTTTATCAAAACAGTTAAACCAGAGAAGTAAGTTTGCATTAATATAAAAGAAATAAATTAAATCATATTCACAATTAAAATAAAATGGGTGTAGTGAAGGATGGTGTTAAAAGCCATGCTGGCAACAAGTGGTAGGTTGTGTCATTGCCAAATCTGCCTTCTAACCTCTGCATGACCCAATTCTGCTGAATTCCAGTGGTCTATGCAAGTACGTCTTCTCTAGGTATAAGAATAGTAGCAGCAGTTATACTACCTAGAACAAGAATGTACAAGGCTATCAGCTGTCTTGCCTAGGGCCATGAGATGATTGCCAGCTGGGGTTAAGCAAAAGCATTTCCTTCCTGTGAGGCATTACATAATTATCTGTGTATGTTAAGTGTGCTGGGGTTTTTGTCTGAAATTTATTATATAAGCAAGTGCTATAAGAAGATGCCAGACTAAGAAAACAGCCTGGGCATATGTATTATGGCAATTCCTTTTTCTCCTGTTTTTAATACTGTCCAAAATAAATGAGATTCAGTGTATGTTTCACCTTGTTAGCTTTGCAATGCTTTGCTTTTAACACTGTCCTGCCAGCTTTGTGACGCAAATTTGACTGCAGCTGAGGAATATTGTTAATCCTCTCATCTCCTTGTGGGGAATCAAAGTTGAGCCAAATGAAATGTTTTGTGCTACGCCGTTTTCTTTTATTGCTGCACGTACAAAGCAAGTAAAAATGCTGCCTGCCAGGATCTCTCTGGAGTGATACTGATTCTCTACTTTTATGAGATGCCAGTAAAACCGGAGTTACTCTTTTTCATCTTGCAGCTTACTCTTCACCAAAGTAAAACTGGAATGGATACATAAAGGACCTGAAGAAGCTCTGGTGACATGCAGACATATGTTGAGGATGTGGCAGATGGTATACAATGTTTTACAGCACAGGTAGGCTTCCTCCACTGTAGCAAGTTCAGATTTGTTATTTGCAATGTGGTTATCTTTTTAAGTTTTCTAGGCACTTGAGTTATTTTTCAAAAATGGTGATAAACAGTACTGTTTAAAAGATAATGTTTCTGGCAGTGATTAAAAAAAAAAGCAAGATTTTAATAGCCATTATTTTTAAAAAAATAAAAAGCAACAAAACCAAAACCTCAGTATTTTAATATTGAAGAAGCAGTTTGAACCACGAGTTTCTGATCCAAATGTCTAAACATCTCTATCCATATTTGGATGTCCAGAATGGAGGGCAGATTTTCTTTTTCCCCAATAGCACTGAGCTTTCATCAGCTATTGTTCACAGACTGCAGTAGTTGGCACCACCCAGGAATGTGTGGGGGTGACACTGAGTAACTGAGTAAGCCAAGGAAAGGCACACTGCCAAACTCATAAGATGCAGTTGCACGCTGGTTGCACAGCCTGGTGCTAACTGGGCAAGGAAAGAAGGGAAGGATGTAGCATCTTTCTCCCTTCCCTTGTCCTAGTAAATCTGCATCCAAACAATGCTGCATTCTCTGCTTCCTCCCTTTCATCTGCTGCCCCGCTGAAAGGTAAAGTTTAGAAAGTGTGGAAGACACTGAGTTGGGTTTTCTTCCTTCCCACACCTTTGGATATTGCCTCAGTCAAGGTGCCAGTGTACAATGTTTTGGGAATGTTGTACCAAGATCCTGCACCCATAATGTCCATAGGGCTTGTGTTTGATGGGAAGGACAACATGCTTGATGGCAACAGTCAAGACAGCAGGGAGATGTAGCTTGAGTTGTTCCCCAGTTTCTGTATGCATTTGCATAAGCTTTATAAACACCAGAAGTATATGTACAGAATGGTGAATGCCTGTGTACAAGTAGTCCTTGAGGGATTATTAGTAATTCTTGTTGGTTTAGCTAATGAGCAGCAAACCAAACACAAAAATCAAGATATTTGCATAGCAGCAATGGTCTCTTACAGACTTGAATCATTGATTTCCTTAGGCCTTAGCATCTTTAGCTAAGAATTCAATCATGTACCTCTCACATGAATAATCTTTATACCCATGAGTAGTCCTCTTGAAGCTGATCAAATCCACACTGAACAATTATGACTGAGGAAGATTTTCTCTTGCAAGGGGGGGCTGCAAGCCTGAGACTGTAGAGAGTACATTGGAAAACAGACAAATAACTAGTTCAGCCATTTGGACTGCATTTGGATCCCAAGCTGTGCTTTGGCTCTTACACTTAAAAACCCAAGATGTAATAGCTTTAGAGGCTTTTGATAAGCTTTAGCCATAGAAGCCTAAACAAAACAAATTGCTTTGCTTTTGCTTTTAGGAACTCTAATGTGTATTCCCTGCTATTCCCAGTGGGGATTTTTTTTTTCCTCAAAAAATACATCATAAAGTATCTTTTTATTGGGAAATACTACTTGAAAGGTAACAAGAATCAGCTTGATACCTGCAGTTTTAGACTGGATTCAGTGACCCAGGAAGCACCTTGTATTAAGCAAATTGCAGCAGTGTCAGCTAACAAATATGTAAAGTATTCTGGGTAGGGCTTGCAAAGGAACTTAAGGGGAATTCTTATCAGTGAGACTTGCACAAAAACATTTTTAGGGCCTCTTGCAAGAGAGAAGGTTGTATTTACACAAAGTTGAGAGCTGGTGCACCCAATACTCTTTACTAGTTCAATCAGTAGATAATTGCCTACACAATTAAATGACACTTTATTTGCATTTGTCTGGCCTTTTTCCTGGCTTTAGAATCTTACTGTGACTCTGACAGACCAAAAAGTCTTGCAGGGCCCAATATTTTATCCCCAGCAGCTATTCATATGCCCTGTTCAACTCTCCTCCTGTCTTCTCTCTGACAAACTGGTGCCTCTGCAGTCTCACAATCAAGTGTTCCGCTCAACATTTTTGTCACTGTTTTGTCCGCTGTCTCAACCACCTTTCAAAAACATGGGCAGTAGATGTCCTGCTGTCAGCCTTTCCAGTGCTGTATGCAGAAAGCAAATCATCTGGCTACTATCCCATCCGTGGTGCATGGAAAAGCTTTCTTGGCTGAGGGCTTTGTACTGCAGCTTTTAAGGGGTAGTTAATTTTCAGCCCTTCTCTGGGATAACAAAGCCATTGGGAGAGGCTGTTTTGCACAATGCATTACACAGGATTTTCAGCCTGGGATTTTCCAGTCTCTTCACCTGTCCTTAGAGTAGGAGTGCGGTGTATTAGCCAGTGTTTCAGCATGTGCCTGAACAGTGACTCCATGGTGGTGGCTGCTGCATTAAGGCAGCACTTGCCTCATGGCAGTAATATTTCAAAGTGCAGCTGCCTTATTCCTGCATACACAGGAGTAAGACTGAGCTGCCCCTACAGTTCCACCAGCAGCTCCCGGCCAGGGCACTTGTATTTGGGTCAGTCCTGTCTAGGCAAGGCTGAGGCATAGGACAGATAATTTAATTTTCCCTTCTGACGGTCTCAAATGAGTTTTCAGTGTGGAAACCAGTATGGAAGACAAGGGAGGCCCATTCTAGGACAGACTGGTGCAGTCCAGTGCCCAAGAATTCAGAGTGCATTGACAGAAATGTTATGTTTGATCCCCAAGCCCAAGTAGAAGGTTATTTAGCTGTTCTAAATATGACTGCTGTTATGATGAATGGCAGTAAGTGGCTTTCAGTCTTAGGTTATTAGCTGGGAAGGACAAGACTTGGTTTATCTTTTGCTGTTGTTCTCTGTGATAACGGAATAATTGTGTTTAAAACCAAATAGCAGTCCCAAGCTAATTCTTCTGCTAGATTAATGCAGATTCAAGGGAATTCTGTGCAATCCCTACCAAAGGACTCATCAGACTGAAAGATGGGGGCATCCACAGCAATCATGTCTCTCTGACAGCTTGCTTCCTGGAAGGAATATTGTCCAAAGGCTGAGCTGCAGGCTTGGAAGTGTGCCAGAAAAAGTAGCCAGGGCAGTCACTTTTCCTTTTGGTATTTTGTCCCTTAATGGATGATGAGAGGAGATATCATCACCACTGATCCTTGGGGGATGGCAAACTATGTGGTGACAGGAAGGCTCAGGAGATCTGTGTTAAGTGATTTTTTGTTAGGCACATGATTTTTTTTGGTGAATTTCTCTTTGTAAGGCCTTTCCTGTGAGGACAGAAGTCTAGTACAAGAACAGACTAGAGGCTCCCTGTTTCATAAAGCAGTGCTATGTGGTAGCTTTTATCTTGCTCCTCTTTTTTGAACAGAAAAAAGGTGGAAGGGGAGAAAATAAGCCCTTTGAAATGAAAGAATGAAGAAATTAGCACCCAGGTGGAAGGTGGTAATTGGTCTGTTTCAAAAGGATCAGCAGAGTAGACCTGTGAACAAGTTATTCTGCAGACAAGCCCAAGAGATGGTGGTTATTGCTGGGTGTGGGTCTGCTAGTGGGCCTCCTCTGGTCTGACTTCTAGCTGCCAACATGCTTCCTGTCCAGTGGTTTGCAAAGACTCCCTATAGCCAAGTAAACTAAATACGAGTGTGTGCCCTGGAGCCCCTGCTGGGCAGTCTCTGAGCTTCCTGTCCATTGGCAGTGGGGTGGGGATTAATATATTCAATAAGCTGATTTCTCACAACTGGAAACCTTGATTTTTCACTTACCATGGCAGCTCAACTATTGCCTGCTTTGAGGAGAACGTTTCTCCACTGACAGATGTGCAGGTGACACAATTTCATTTCTTTACAGTGGCTCTGAGAAAGGAAGTAGTGTGACTGAAACACCAGTGATCAAAAAGCATAATGGACTGCATCTCACTCTCCCAGATGCTCATGATACCGATTCTGGTAAGGAAACAAGATTTGTGCTTTTGTGAGAGATGAATGTTCCATTTTCTTCGGAGAAGGTGGTGGGCCTGCACATATCTGTGTTGCTGGGCTGCTGGTCTGCCTCCCTGGCCAGCTCTGCTGCAGAATGTGGCACTGTGGTTTGTGTGTACCTTGGCTTCCCCATGCAAAACACAGTGAGGACTTTCTGCTTGCTTTTACAAAGCTCTCTGAGATGTATAATTCTGGTTTGTTTTTTCGGTTTTTTTGTTTTGGTTTGGTTTTTTTATTGCTTCCGTCCCTCACCCTGTCTCTCCCTGTTTAATCCTTTTTAGATGTCCTGATCAAGCCAGCTGCTATTGTTGGTTTTGGAAAGCTGAGTGAGAGTGTCAGTTCCTATTAGATGGTGATTTGCTTTGGGATTTGTGCATAAACCTTGTGATGCTTTATTATATGGTAAATACATATTCACAGTCACAGATACAGCCAGATGGAAATAACTGAGACATCAAAGCTGATCTTGGCAGTAAAGGGGGAAAGGAAGCTTTCAGAGAGCGCTGCTGACTTGTGATTTTCATCGTAAGTCTCCTGATATTTGGTACTTCCTTTAAAACCCTAGCTCAGAACAAGATGATGATGTGAGAGACTTGCCTTTTAACTTGGAGGGTTTTTTAGGGAATCAAATGTCTATCCTTGTGGATGTAGAAGAAACACTTGAAAAGCAAGTGAACTTCAGACTCGGAAACTGGGCAAGAAAAAATCTAACACATAAATCTCATGGGTCTCCAAGGAATTAGCGTTTGTCTGAGTCTTAATTGTTCTGTATGCCATGGTGCTGTCTGCCAAGAAGGGCAAGTTATTGTAAAGTACAAGCTTTGAACCAGCTTTTCATGCATCTGAAGTGATTTGCACTGAATGCAGTTTGGTTTTAGCCAAGAAATATATTCCTCCTCCACTTTGAGAATCCAGGTTTCCATGCTAACATGGTTGCCCCCACAATGGATGTAAGAATGGAGCTCGTACTGCAATTACACCACCCACCTTAGTGTGGGGCTGGCACTGGCTGCTTGCAGCAGGGGTCTGTGGCTCCCTTCTCTGCAGGCTCTGGCTGCTGCTGTTCTCCATCTGCAGAAGGGAGGCAGCTGGGTCTGCTGTCCCTGTTGGGACCCTCTTTGAAGACGGTAATGGGTGAGATTGCAGGCTACAGCTCCAGCCCCTCTTGCCCTTGTGCTTCCCCAGAGCTGGGGCTGTGGCTGCCTGCTTTGAAGGAGGGAGGAGGTCTGCTATTTCTGCATGGCTGTGGAACAGGCACTGCTGTCTGCTGAGAAATCCCCTGGGAGCATGCAGCAGCATCGCTGTAATGCGCAGGCGCTCTGTCATCTCTGGGCTCATCACTGAAGGGTGGGGGTTACTGTGGCCAGGTTTGACACTGGCCTCTCCCTCAGCTAGACCACAATAAGATTATTTGCTGTGCCAGAATTTTAGGTTTGTTGCCAGAAAGATTAATTCCTCTTTATTTTCTTAATCTTCTGCTAACTGAAGCAGTGCTCCTAACTAAATTCACTGATATCAGACAGCTGCCTTGCTGTTTCATTCTTTCTCTGATGTAGTCTTATCTTGCAGTGCTTTTGCCTGAAGTGATTTAGGCTTGGGAATTCTGTGTTTCTTATAAGCCTAGTAAATCTACTGAGCTACACTTTTATTTTGATAGCAGTTTTCTCATAAATGCAAAATATTAAACTTGGACTTTTTGGTCTTAAACCACCCTAGAACAGTGCTTTAAAATTAATTAGATAGGTTTTGTATGGCTTATGTGCAGAGCTCATCACAACAAAATCAGTTTGTTATTTTTATGAGTTACTTCCAAAATTGTGTGGAGGGCTTTATTGTAAAATGTGAAGTTTATGTTCTGTCTAGTGGAGCTGTTAAACAGAGAAAGAGACTGCACTAAAATAACAAATTGATGTGATACCTTCTTATGCCAACATTTGCATGTATTTTGAGGCATGACATTAAAGCTCTGAGAGACAGGTTTTGTGGGGAGGTTTTTTTAGCACGTTTCTTTAGGAAGAGATCTCTTATAATGAGACTTACAGATACTTTTTTTTGGTAATGTTGCTTGAAGTTTTTCCATCTCCCACCACCACCCTGAGGTCAGAGTCCTGCCAGCACGACACATGCTGACCTCCTCTCTCAGGATACAGTGTGTTAGAGCTAAACTCCTTTGTGGCTCTAGTAGCCATCAGCCCAACCCCAGGGGCACCGTATTGCTTGCCTGACATTCAGAGATGTGGCTGAGCCCCTTTCAGTCCAGAAGGGCCAGGCTGGCAAAAACCTTCTCTTACAGAGTTTATTTGGTCAGGCAGGCTTTAAGGAGAACTGCTGTGAGCATCCCAGCAGAGATGGGAGAGAGCAGCGGTGGCAAATGTGGAGCATGGGCTGGTTTGGAGGGAGCCTGATCATCTGGCATATACGTGTCTAGAGCAAGGAGTGTATCTGTGTCTGAGACCCAGCAGGGATGCGTGGTCTCTGCCTAAAGTATTTTGCTTCCTCTTGTAGGCTGGAAAAAGGGAAAGAAAGTAAACATCAAAGGACTGGAATGGCAAGGGCTGTTAAATGCAAAGAGCCTCCACTGTAAATTGCTAAGTAATTGGGGTCTCATTTGTCTGGCTGTGCAGATGCCCGCTACACTGGGCAGGATCAGTCTCAGTCTGAAATTCCCCTGTTGGCAACTGCTGGGCTAATGAAGAGAAGAAGAGGAGCAGCTAACTTGGGTTTCTTTGAGAGCAATTATGCTGTTATATTCCTGTGAAGTCTGCTTTGTGAGGGAAGGATACTTCAGTAGATTCTAACTGGATCTACTTAGGCTGTGTGTAAACCTCTCGAAAATGCACAAAGGGACCTTACAGTGATGTAGTTTTCTTGCAAGGAAAAGAGGATTTGGTGAGCTCTGTGAGGATGTGAATAAGACACCAGCCCCTCTGCCCACCCAGTGCAAACAGCCCAGCATTACATTTGGGTGCTTGCAAGAAACACAGCTCCACGAAGCCTCTTTGGGAGAGGGCAGTCTTGGCAGAAAAATGTGGTACTGAAAGTTGCTTTAAAAGCATGCTGATATGAGAATCTGGTTAGGCTGACTGCACAATCCACAAAGCATGTGTAATTTTTTCCAAGTTTGCCAATCTAGAAGGCAAGAAATCTGCCCTAACTTCAAAGCTCTGCTAATAACATCACTAGCTGTTCATGTGTCCATTTTCTTGTCTCTGCACTGCAGAGAAGCTGCCTGTGTTTTGGATGGCTGGGGATAAATGCTTGGTAGTTTTCCCTGTGTCAAACAGCTCTAGTCTGACTTGAATTTCTGGGAGTTTCAGTGAAATTTCTCACAGGTGGAGATAGGCGTGGGGGAGAGAGGAGTGTGAGTGGGCAAGGCACGGGGAGAAATCTCGTGCAGTGAAACAGTCTGAAGGTGGATCAGTTAAATAAACTGTTAAATACAATAAAGTCTCCCTGCAAAGCTGAATGGCTTTTACCCATACCGTTAAAGCCGTAATTGCTCCGTTACTGCACTGTCATCTCTTGGAACATTAGATCAGGAATGTCTTTGAAAAGATGTAGGAATTTAAGAAATGCATCTGGGAAGAATACATTTGCATTTTCCAAGGGAGCCGTGGGAGGCGCCTGCTGCAGGGCTGTTTTGAAGTTCTCCTGCTTGAAATGAATGACATTAGTTAGCGATGAGATAATAGGACAAATATTTCCCATAGCAGTTCTGGGCTTGGAGTTGCACTTGTGGTCTCTCCCAAGCCATGACATGCTCACCTCGGGTTAAGCAGAAGCTGCAGCCATGTCTTGCCTCATGAAGCACAGGTGTCTTGGCACAGGAGGGTGAGGCAGAAATGTCTCTCCCCTCATGCCTGGCGGGAGGCAGGATCCCTGCTCAGTATCCGGAGCGGAGATGGCTGGCAGACCGTGGCTGGGGACCACAGGGTGATGTGTCAGTCTGCTGGTGAGGAGGTGTGGTTTGGCAGCCCTCTCTTCAGCACACTCCAGCTGGAAAAGCATGCTGTCCCTCTCAGAGAGGCCATTAAGTGCATATGCCCTGTGGCAGTGGGAGAGAAAAAGCCGGATTTAACTCCAGGGTCTTGTGGTTTGTGAGGTCAGCCTGTAAGGATAGATTCAAGTGTAATGCTAATCAACACAAGTGCTTCAGTCACAGCAGCTCTCCAGAGAAGAAGGAACTTATCAACCATAAAATCACATTAAAACCTATGTATATTAAAATACTTATTTCTCAAAGCTTTACAAAGCCAACTCTGAAATCTCATTTTGTAGCTTCTTATTTTGTTACCACCATCTTGATACCCCTCTGGGGGGTCAGCTCACCAGTATAATCCCACTTGCTGTACTGGAGAACGTGGTCAGTGCCCATGCAGCCCTCCTGGGATAAGCTTTTGATGTGATGTTTTGTCCCAGAGATGTGGGCGCCAAATACTTCATTCTTGCGTAAATGTTACAGTGCATACTAAAGGTTAATATAGTCAAAGCTCTGAACTCTCTGCTCCCCAAGGTTAAATGAAAAACCACGCTGCCTCTAAATCAGTAGAACAATATTGATGTCACTTGAAATGTGTCTGCTATCTGAATGGGGCTAAGCTACCTTGTAATGCTGTATGAATTTTTTACCTTACTGGGGCACATGTTGTAATTGTATGGTGTCTGCACTTATAAAATGGGGTTTTGTGGAAAATATTTGATGCTAGACTTCTGCTTCCCAAATGAGCAAAATATGGTTGCTTCCTTGATGAATGCTAAGCAGACCTTTATAAAATTACTGTCTGTCTCTTAATTTGCTTGTTTGAGCTGCAGCCCTTGGATAATTTAGTGGGGGGTTTTTTTCAGTAATTAACCTTTTATACAACACAGTTCTCCAGTTTGTCATGTGAAAATTCAGCAGAGTTCTTATTACATAAAACCAATGCAGTGAGTGGAGGATCAGACCCACTGCCTCATTGAGTCAAAGAAATATCATAAATAAGTATAAAACACATTACTGTTTGTTTGGTTCGTAGGATCACAACGAGCCTCTTCCCTTGCTGCATCAAGACTGGAACAGGCCATGTCTGAAGTAACTATGCAAAGCAGCACAATGAAGCAGGGACCTGTGAAGCTGTGGACAACTCTTGAACAAATTTGGCTACAAGCTGGTAAGTCCTGGGCCACTTGGAGTTCCTTTTTCCCTCCAGTGGTGAACCAAATAATGTAAGTATTAACAGAGTATTTGAAGTCATTAGTTGAAAATCACTCTATTCCAGCAGAAAATCTGCCTGTCTATCCCAGATGGTTTTTGAAACATCACTTATTTGATTTTGACCCAAAAAAATATTGTAGTAGTGTGATTTTTCAGCTCACCTTTGTTTTTCCAAAACACACAAAAAACTTTAGTAATCACTGTAATATGCTTTTTGAAAAAGAGGGTAGGTAGTTCTTGACTAACAAACGGTAGTTCATGAGGACAATTATTTCCATTCTCCTTTTCCTGCACGCTTCCCTGTGATACAACTGAGCAAACCATGTCTTAACTGTAATTTAGACTGAGAGCTTTCCAGTCTTTGCTGAGATTTAAGTGAAAATTATTAGAAAGAGCAAGTTCTGCACTCTATCCTTGACTGAACCTCCCAAGGTCTTGTAGGTTGAGTATCAGTTTGAGACACTGATGCAGAGATGCTACAACAGAGCACATAAGGGGAAAAGAAAAGTGAGGAGAGACTCTACCCACAAGCAATCTCCAAACCCATGGAGGGGTTTTATGTAGGACATTTGGTGAGGAACAGAGTTGCCCAGCACATTATGCCATTTGCATTCCAGCGTTTCAGAACTGATAGAGTTCCAACACTGTAATTTTGTTTTTAGGAGAAGCAGTTTTTCTTCCATAACTGGGCCCGCAGTTGTGCCCTTGAAATTACCTTTGAGTGCTGTGATTGCTTATTAGATGTTTCACCATTTACAATGAAGAAATAAAAGCAGAACCCCCTGGAAAGCTGCTGATAGTTTTCTATTCTTCATGCAGGAGAACCTTTCAAATTCTCATTTCGCTAATCTGTGCAATTGACAGTTCTCACATAGGACCTGGCAGTCTCACCCTACTTCTCAGCAAAGATTGTCATAGCTGTTTTTGTGGGTAATTTCCTATCTATTAGACTTTAGTTCTAGAACAAAATAAATTACATTGGTTTTGCTACAGTTTGATTAATATTAACAAAAGAAGTCACCTTATGGAATGCATCATCCTTTAAGTTAATCACGTGTTCACCTTAATGACTTGTGTGGATGTAAATTTCAGTAATGTGCTGTGGACTTCAAAATCACCAGCAAGATTTTGCTTTATTCAGGTTATAGTCCTGATTTAAGGCTGCAGAGAAGGCTGATGGGGAGCAAAATAAACGGAGTTTTATTATGATGAGAAGTCAGGTGTCTGTTGTCCATCATCCTGCAGATAGCTCTAGGCAGTTTATGTTTTTGCTGCTGTCTGAAAAGACAAAAGCAATAAAGACTTAGTGCTTGCTGTGAATTGCTATGATTGCTTTTCAGTGTGAATAGAGCACCTTTCTGAAAGGTGTTAATTAATTCTTTTATAATTTATTTTTATTAGGTGTAACTTTTCTGTCTTATCACTTTTTAAGCCTTTGTTTTGCTTCATGCTTACTTTTAGCTGGACTTGAGTCAGGATTGATATTTTGAAAACATGTACTGTGACTGCTTTGTAATTTCATTACTGAAGTCAGTTATTGTTATGGATGCAGCTTAATGAGCTCCTGCTGAGGTACTGGCCGTTCTCTTCTCACAGTAGTGTGGAAGCTGCTGCATTCTGGTATCCTGAGGGATGAAGAGAGATGCAGGTGTTTTGGGGTAGTCTTTGCTCTCTATGGAGAAGGGCACAGTGCCTGAATAACTAGAGGGCTTCTTGGAAGTGGGTCGACCTTTTGCTGGTCTTAGTGAATGGAATAATCCAAAGGGTATCACTGACCTTCGCTACTAGGATCTTTCCCGTCTGAAAGGAGGGGAAAGGAGGAACAAATATACTTTTAAGAAGTTAGTAACTTCCAAACTAGAGATACTTCATAGACAACAAATTAAACAGAAATGTATGGTTAGAGAAAGTTGAGGTAGTCAGGTGGTTTTGCATTACAGCTCACCCCAAGATTAATGGCTGTGGAAAGCAACAGGCAATTAGTGTAACATTCTGATGCCTGCATATGGAGTCACTTGATATTCATGAAAGGTCTGCATCAGTATGCTGTAGATTTTTATCAGGTTTAGCTTGGACTTGTCCTTTTTCAATCAATGACTCATCTTGTGACTCCAAGCAAGTCGCCTAACTTTTTCATACCTCAATGTCCTATCTCCAAAGGGAAAAAATGTTAAGCTGCCTTTGGGAAGTGACTTGTGTGTTGTTGTTTTTGCTGTCATTAACACTTGGACCTTTTTAGCATGACTCATAAATCCTTAGATAAAATTACTGCAACTTCCTAACCTCATACTGCAGTAGATTTATAACAAAGCATCCGTCCTTCTCAGACACTCCCAGGACGCAGCTGGCTGTGTCTCTGTGCCCGGGTATGGATTGAGATTGCCAGGTTGCAGTTGTGTCTGGGTTCCATTAGAGCCATTACAGTTCCCATGCCTCCTCATATCCCAGGGCATGAAAACCAATGGTACCAACCCACTGGTGCAGTTAGAACTTTGTGCACTAAGACTGGGAAGAGGCACACAAAACCAGCTATCCCACAGCTATGCAGGGCTGCTCTTACAGCCCTCCAGCAGCCAGGCCAGGCCACAAAGCCAGCACATACACTTGCAGAAGGGACTGTTAGGGGATGGTAGCTCTCCAGTGATGCTTACATGGGGGAATCCTTACTGGATCATCCTGCAGCTGCAGTAGGAGTTCCTGCCTTGTATGGAAGTGTCCTCAGTCCCTCCAAGCTGGAGACCCCTTGTTCTCTATGGGTTTCACAATTAGCTCATGAGAATATGTGCGTTCCCTTAACAGTGGCTGAAGGGAAGGCTGTGAACCCTGTGCCAATAGTTAATCCCTTTTGTGCTGTGATAAAGATACTTACTTCGCCCATAAGAGGGCATATACTTAGTGGTTTTATCTATAACTTTTCTGGGTTTGTGACCAGCATAGTTTTGTAGGGAAGACAATAAAGCACCACCTTTGGATGTGCAGCTGCTAAATCCAAATGCGTTGCACTGTAACAGATGCTGTACCTTGTCTTTCCCTGCAGCAATGCCTAGTGATCTTTGGCAAGCTAAATTTTAGTAGCTTCCTGTAAACAAAGAGCTGCTTGATGGGTCTGTGGTCTCTAGAAAGAGTCACTGTCTCTTTCAAGCATCAAAATAAAATGGTGGATTCTCATCGTTAATCTCATGTCTAGCCATCTCTTACAGGGCCACCTGGGAGTACAGTCATCTGCAGCAGGGAACTTGACACATTTCCTTAGTGGGCTTCCACATCTTCCTGTTTTCTGCACAGGTAGTCACAGCTTTGGAAGAGTAGTGGGGCTGTCCTCAAAGACTAGAGAGCTCCCCTGCAGCAGGCATGCTTGGAACACTAACAGGCGTATTCTATTTCTAAGTGTTCTGCAGCAAAGGTTGTTAACACAGCTTGTCTGGTCCCTTTTAACAATGTAATGGCTGCTTAAGAAGAGTCATCTTGGAACACTTCAACATTTATGAGCCTAAACATTTTTCTTGGCCCCATGTCTGAGAAACGGCTCATTTCAGGGAGTGCTTAGGAACTGTGCTACAGTGTACATGCTGTGGTGGTGCAGCTCCAGGAGAGGTGGTCATTATGCAATCAATATGCTTAGTTTCTCTTTGTTCTGCTTTTCATCGCCGAGAGCTTGAATTCAAGTTTGAGAAGTGGCAAGGAACTTTGGTGGCACTCGTAAAGCTTGTTAACTCCTCCCTCTTCCTGCAGGAAGAGCTGCAAGGGGAATCCTAGAGATTACTAGTGTTAATATTTCTAAAAGTCATGCCAGTACTCCTCCTTTTTGTTTAGAAAGTAGAGTCATGCTGTTTGGCTAAGGAAAATATATACTTGAAATCGTTGAAATTTATGACCAAAATTTACCTTCATTCGACATTTTTATAAGATCACTTTTGACCCAGAGAGCAAAGCATGTCAGTATTGGAAAGAGATAGTGTTAATAGTTCTAAGCTCTTTGGGTAACTGGCATGATTTCTTATCTGAACTACCTGTGATTATATTTCCAGGCAGTAATAACTGTATGCTCTATTTATACAGAGTATTTTAGAATGCTACAAGCCAGTTTTAATAAGAGTTCTAATATTCTAGCTTCTGTTACTGTATTATTTTAAGCCTTACTTTTAACTACAAGGTCCACTTTGTTTGTCTTTACTAGTAGTTTATATCCAACAATTTAGCTTCTTGACTAACCCAATACTTTACCAAATATGGCCACTCACAGCAAAGTAGGTCTGGTAATTTGATCTAAGTTTGGCTAAATGCCTGCTAAGCTCAGCCTGTGAACCTCACCAGGTAGACCCTAAGGCTAACTTAAAGGAGCATTTAGAAAAAATGACTAGGATACTATTCTGTGTACTCACAGTGGGACTGGAGTGGGCTACCTGCTGTCTCATTAACATGCTAAAGTTTAACCTAGGAAAAATAGATTATCCTGAACATTCTACAAACAAGAAATGCAAAGAGAGCCAGTGCAGCAGAGAACAGTGAGCTAATGGAAAAACATCTGCTCCCCCGAGTTATGTACAGCAGGAACTTTTTTTTTCCCCTTTGCAAAACACTTGTGATTTATTTATTTTATTCCATATGGGCCAGTTCCTGGGAAAAAGCTGTGTTAGAGGGGATGGGCTTTGTTCCACAAGAAAGTGTCCTCAGGGCCAGTGGGCTGAGGACTCCAACACGCTGCTCCGCGGCCACGGAGCCAGATCCTGGCAGCAGCCAAGGGTGCAGCCAGGCCTCCCTGCTGCCCCTCTGCTCACCCAGCACAGCTTGTGTTTGCACAGCCTGCGCATGGGCACTTCAGTGTTCTTCCTTCTCCAAGCTTTTAGCAGTGCTAAGCCCCTGCACTGATACTAAAAGTGTTTATCCGGTGTGGGAGACATCTTTATTGATATTGCCAGAATAGCTGGATCAGATACTGTCCTGTAATGCAGCACTGGTTGTTGAACCAATTCTAATATTTTTCTTTTTTAAAGTGCTTTCAAGTCTTAGAATTTCAAGTTTAGAACTGCCCCATTCGCTGCTTGAGTTCTTGAGCTCCATAAAAGCTGCTGATTTTTGTGTCTCTTTACAGTGACACAAAGCACTGTGAAATGCTGGAGCCTGGTGACAGGGAGCAGGAGAGAGTCCTTTATTACACTTCCATTTCTGAGGAGAATAAAGGTGTATTGCAAAGATGGCTCCCCTGCAGTATTTACTTTCTAGGGGGGAATTAGGAAAACTTCAGCTGGAGATAGAAAGGATAACATGAGCTGGTTTTGTCCCCTTTGAAATATTATTAATGAAGTTAAGAAGCCAGCAGTGGTTCTGCTGAGCTTCCTGATTTACCAAGCTCTGTTCTAGACTTGTGGTAGAGATTAAAGATCACGAAATTCCCTATTTCTCTTCATCTGATCATCCTCAAGAGGGATTAATAAGTTTTGTTCTACACTCTCCAGTTTGGTTTGTTTTATTTTCAACAGTGAATTTAAAAAGTCAAAAGGGTTCTTACAGCCTTATGTCAGTACCGGGCATTTGGGATTGCCTCCTCCATTCCTGAGGTTTCTGGATGTTTCTTGTTGCTGGAGGTGGATGTGAAACTTTGTGGACTGGTAATCCTTCGGCCTGGAGAGTTTTCAAAGAGCACATACCATTTCTCAAAATCTGGGACATGCAAACATTCACACATGTCTTGAACATTCGCTTGAGAAGGAAACAGGCAGCAGCTACCAATGGTTTTTGTTAAGCATTCTGTAGAAAATTTGCCAAGAGATGGAGAGAAGTCTGTTGCACTGCCAGAGAATGACTGAGGGTACCAAAACCTACCATTTCCTCAGCTGCTCAGTAAGTATGGATAAGTGATAAAGTGTACACAGTAGTGAAGAAGGAGGCAGGACATTTATTCATACCAGAGACGGAAAGTAGGAATTTATGCTTGACTGGGCTGTGTGGTCATGTTTTGACTGCACCATTTAGTATAGAAGGTAGCTTGTGGCACTTCTGTGCTGCTTCCAGAAGCTTTCACTCTAATGCTGCATTTGTAAATAAAGAAGCTTGGTGGTCATTTCAGGCCCTGTGAGACCCGAAGCTTGGGAATTTAAAGCCAGTCCCTGGACTTCAGTTTGCGTGCAAAGAGAGGATGTAAATCTGTTGCCTCGTTCAGCAGAGCAGGTGGCTGAGCTCAGGTGTATGGGAACAAACAGCAGTTTCTGTACTTCATTTCTGTATCAAATGTTTGCATCAAATGAAATTACTGTAGTCAGGATATGCCTTGAGGAATCTTCTGTCTAATCTGCCATGAATTGTCAAGCTGCTGCATGCAGGGTGGTGTCATAGCATGGAACAATGACTAAACCTCACCTGCCAGAAAGGAAAGGCAGTGGGGGAACCCTTTGTCATAGTAATAGCTTAGTAGTCACTGCTGGTGGCAGAGCTGTCTCAGAGTGGGTCTTTCCAGCTGGCTAAGGGCTCCTGCAGTAACAAGCATTAATAGCTCCTGAAGTCAGATGATGTGGAACAGAAATCACCTTCCAACACACCCTCACAGATAGTCTCACCTTCTTAAGTGTGAAGAGCTGCTCTGCGCTGTACCATCCTGCTGGGCATTTGGCTGCTACCCTGGCCTTGTCACTGTGCAGTAACGTTTTCAGGGTGGACAAGAGTGGAGTGCTTCAAATGCATCAGGCACACACAACCCAAGTGATGGAGAGCAGTCTACTTTGTGGGAGTTAAGTGCTGCCTCTTGGATAACACCAAATGTGATTCACAAGGAACAAAATTTTAACTCTTGGGTTGTTCACGTTGCAGAAAAACATTTCAAATCTGTTTGGTTTCTTTAGGCTAGAATTACAGTTGTTTCTGCAGTGACAAGCACTATCACTCTTGACACTGGTTTGAACTGGGGAATAGGGTCAGTGTTCAAGGTGATGTTGAACAGTTGTGTTTCTCAGACAGCAGTGTGATACAGACGTGATTGGAACTGGATTAAACTGTTGTTACACCCTGATGGACTCCCTAACGGGACTCTGCAGTAATTTTATCTTGGACAAAATAAAGGGGCTGACTGTAGGACACCCAGCTTTGTCAGTGTTCTGGCAATTGCTCTTGGTGTGTGCATTTGTTAGTGGTCTTTGGAGAGCAAGTAGATGATACGCTTCTGCCAGTTTTCACTTGATTAAGGATCTTCACTGTAGATGAGTTTAAATGCTAGCAGAAACAGCTGAAAGAACTAGGAGCTTATATTAGAAGTTAGTGAAAATCTCAGTGCAGATGCATTAAAATGGGTGTATCAGTCTAGTTGCAAGTCCAGGCAGAAGGGGCCATAGCCACAAGAGAAGACAACAGGTGTCTGGAAGAACAGCAGAATAGGTTGGATAGTAGTGCAAGAGGACACAAACAGGAGACATGAAGTGGATCTGCGAAAGGAATGAATCGTGCTAGGCTGAACCTTGAAGTCAGCTGGATAGCTGCTCGTGGTCTCAGTGCTGGCACTGAAGTGCAGGCTTCAATAACTGAATGAAAGGAGAGAGTGAAGGACTGAACCTGTCTTTGCCCATCCATGCAGTGGATGGTCTCTTACCTGTAGGTTAGAGTGCTGAAACGTTGTCATTCACACACACGGTTTCTTGGATTTTGAGAGAGAGACAAATAGAAGAGTGGTACACCCAGGATCGTCCTCTCTCTGCTCAGCAGCATTCAGAGACCTTTTAGTTCAAAACAGACTGTAAATCTGTAAATTTATTTAAATTTTTATGGAGATGGCGTTAAGCAAGAGAGAGCAAGGAAGCTTGGTTTTAGATTCAAAGCTCCAAAGAACGTCAGTACCAAGAACAATCTAGTCCATTAGAGGTTCATAAATGGTTTCCCTGAAGCATTGACCCTTTCACAGATAAGAATTACAGATATTAGATGCCTGTGTCAGCATGAGAAGGTATGCTCTGCTTTGGAGTGAAACTGGATGCCAAGTCTCTGTAACAGAACTTCCTCGCAAAGGCTGCTAATTTGGTTAGATGTTGTTTACAGCATAATTAGGTCATATAAGGAGATAGGCTGATTAATCCAATGGTCAGGAAGCTGCTAACCCAGGTAACATGAAAGCAGGTGTTTCAATACTTTCAGTACTGCTGAGGGTTTTACCATGGTAAATTTAATAGGTCCGTGTTTCTTGCATTTGATTTCTGCCTCTAGTTATGTTTTTATTCCCTGTTACATAAGCATATCTTGTTAATCTGTAAATCAAATGAGTGTGTAATAGAAGTGAAAAATGAATTTACAGAAAACACATTTTAATGCAGGCCTAAATGATGTCCTTTAATGTCTATTTTTAGCTGGGTAGCTAAAAATTTTAACACTCATTTCCTTTTGTAACCAAAAGGCACCCCTCTCATTCTTTTCTATGCAAATTAGGCCTCCCACACCATTAAATCATTTTTATTGACTATTGAGCCTGCAAAGAAATGGACTGAACTTTAATATGCTACATTACGATACCATAAAATACAATTTGTAGATCTTATTTAGATTCTGTGTTGCTGCACTTCCTCTAAATAATTGTTATTACTGAAGAAGATTTACAGGTACCGTTGGAAGAATAAGGACTCTCTATTTTGCATGCATTGAAACACCGGCTGTGCGTGATTTCATATCTAAACCCACTTGTTCCCAGTTCTGTTCTGAAATGAAACGAGTCACATGATGCTCTTAGTTGCTAATAGAGCTTTTAGTATGGCAGTATCCAGAACTTCTGCTGACTTCAAGCAGTGCCAGGATTTCACCCCTTCTTTTGTGCTGCTGAGTTTGTGCAAACTTTGGGAATGGAGTGTTCATCTTGAGGCTGTGAATTGTCGCTTTGCACATCCCCAGGCTCATTAATGCCACATGCGTGGCGTCAGCTGCTATGCAGCACTTGGCAGGAAAATGCTCTGTTCCTTGGAAGTGCAAGGAAAATACTGTCCTCCCACAAATTTCTGCATAAGGCTGTGCACATATTCAGCTTGACAAGGTACATGGCCTTGCTTTCTGTTTTTATAGATAGCTGCAGCCTCTTGGAGCCAAGGGAAGGGGATGCATGCAGAGATTTTATGATTAACCAGAAAGAAATGTATGTGAGTCATTCTGAAAGAGTATAACTCTTCTGAAGGAACTAATATTTTGCTCATGTTGACAGCCTTGGAGAATGACATTTATCTTGTACCACAACCTAGGGATGGCTGAGAAATACTAGAGCATTTTCTGACAGTGTCTCACCCTTCTTCTAGGAGGGTCACCTCAGAAGTGGAAGGGTGTTCAGCCATGCTGTCACTTCACTATAGAATCATTTTTAGTGTACCAGTAGGAATGCCATTTGTGATCCCAGTCTCATGTCAGGCCAAGGTGGAGCCTTCCCGTGGTCAGGCAGGGGACTGCCTTTGAGATGCTTCCCTGCTCACCTCTAGCAAGCTCCACGTCACCGTGCCAAGTCCCCGCAGTCGTCTGGGTCTCCCAGTGTTTTGAAATCGCAGTTTCAAAGCTGTTCAAGAGGAATTTTCACTCTTATTTCCTCCTTCCCAGAGAGAGACTTCCCGAGACTATTCACTGCCTTTAAAAGTCAGGACATTTAAGGCTGTGTCTAATTTCAGAATAGTTTTTCTAAATCTGGAGTCTGAATTAGTAGTTTTGAATTGGACTCTTGAACTGTCAATACTTACTGCATGACATCAGTTTAAAAAAAAAAGACACTAAACAAGTTTTTGCAGTGAGAACATGTAGAACCCAGATTATGGATCAAAGAGCAATGCCTGCTGTATGAAGTAAGAGAATTATTTTATCTACATACATGCTTACATGTGTGTGTGTATATATATATATATATATATATGTAAAAAAACAGTTTCCCTTTTCAATTACATGTGGCAGTGAAAACTGAGTATCACTTTTGACCTTTTGAATGAATTTAATAAATCTAGAATTAGAATAGACTATTTCTTTTGGAAGGGGCCTACAACAATCATCCAGTCCAACACCCCAATCATCTAGTCCAAATCCTGAGAAATGTTAAAGTTCAACCATAAGATATGAAGTAAGAGAATTATTTTATCTACATACATTCTTATATGTGTGTGTGTATATATATATATATATATATGTAAAAAAACAGTTTCCCTTTTCAATTACATGTGGCAGTGAAAACTGAGTATCACTTTTGACCTTTTGAATGAATTTAATAAATCTAGAATTAGAATAGACTATTTCTTTTGGAAGGGGCCTACAACAATCATCCAGTCCAACACCCCAATCATCTAGTCCAAATCCTGAGAAATGTTAAAGTTCAACCATAAGATATGTTATGAAATTTATAATGAGAAATTATTTTATTAACAAGTTGACATTCAAACACATAAGTATGCCTCTTACATATTTTTTTCTAAGAAAACCACTAACATAGTGGCTGATAGCTCAAGCAAGTAAATGAGCAGTCTCTTCCAAGAGGTGTATTTTGTTTTTCTGTAATGTATGAGGATGTAAATGGGTGAATACACAATATAAATAAATCTATATTATAAAGGTATTTTGATTTTAACAGTCTTCTGAAAAATGAAGACAGTTGTCTCACAAACTTGCCAAATAAGCAGAGAAAAACACTCAATCATCTTTTTAAACGGGAAAATACTCTTTTAAGTAAGTTATCTAGTGTCCAGCTCAGATGTATCCTATTACTCTGACATTTTTGAAGTTCTCAGTAGACAACGATGACTTCTTCTGTTCTTTTTCCCCCACAGAATTTTTGGAAATGTATGTGATGACTCCAAGTAGCTACCAGCCCTGCTTCCTTAGGGCTCATTTCAGCAGTGGAGGAATCCTTAAGGCCTCTGTCAGAACACCACCCAAAAGTGTCCATGAACATCCGTACAGATGCCTTAGCATTAGGCAAAGATACATTCAGTGAATCCAGTCATGATAGGAAGCACTAACCATAGTACTAAGCATTGTGCAGGATCATGGCCTCATGTTTTAATATGCTTAAGGCTGATGATGTATAATTAATATGAGGAAAGGTCTCTGCTTCATTTCATCTAATGGTAGGGTGTTTTTTGCTTTATTTTTATGGCTTGGTGTTTTGTTTTTCCTTCAGCTGAACTCTTCCTGGAACAGCAGCACCTCAAAGAAGCAGGCTTTTGTACCCAGGAGGCAGCTAGTCTTTTCCCCACATCTCATGCTGTACTGTACATGCGTGGGAGGCTTGCAGAGATGAAAGGCAATTTGGAGGAGGCTAAGCAATTGTATGATGAAGCGCTCACAGTGAATCCAGCTGGAGTGGAAATTATGCACAGCCTGGTGAGTTTGCAGGGGCTCAGCTCCATTATAGTATTTATGTTCCTGATTAACTGTAATAAGAGGGGAGAGGGCTCATGCTTGCTCTGGATGCCATTGTCTTCCTAATCCTGAGAGCAAGTGACTGTTCCAAGAATAAATTGGGTCGTTTGAACCTCTATTTCAAGACTGGATTGAATGTTTTTGACTAATTAGGACTTGTGTCAAAAGTAAATATTTTAGTTGACAAAGGCTGATAGTTTTGGAAGTCAGTTCACTGCTTTGTCTTTGCTGCTTTTTCTACTAACTGCTATGCATTTTAAATAAGCAGTACACTGATGTTTGAAAGATCTGAACTAAATAACTATAGATAGATAGATAGATATGGGGTTTGTAAACCTTGGGCTGATTTCTTTTGTCTACTCAAATCAAGATAAACTGAGAGTTTACAATAAAATGCATCTGTTACTGTCGTAAGCTGCAGCTTAGTTCCAGCCTTGTGTAGGGTTCCAGTGACTCCACATTTGTGGGTTTTTTTTTGGTAACACTCCTACCCAGCAAGTATTCTTTTTCTGTGGCACCAAGCCCAAAACAAACTGTTTTCCAGACACAGGGCCTAGAGCTTAATAACAGTAATAATTATACAGAGAGCTTTGTGGAAGACCAAAACCCACTTCTCTTGTGGAATCACAACAGTTAATCATATTTCATCAATGGTGTGTCTTGTTAACTGTAGCCCTTACCAGGTCTCTCTGGGATTTTAGAAGTTTGTCTTGACTAATTTAATTTGTACAGGAGTTCTATGTCCATGTGACTGCTTAGTGTCTTTGCTAGCACATTTGTATCTCCTGGCATAAATTTGGTCCTGATGAGATTTGCTGGCAACTCCAGAACTGAAGGGGTATCAGTGTACTAGAGATCAAATGTTAAGTGAAGTTATAATTGAGAGAAAATAGTAGAACCTACAGGCAAAGAGCAAGATATTTGGTAATAATAAATGTTCAGTACAGAAATAGCAATGAATAGCTGGTGCATGTCAGGAGAACGTTATGAGACTGCTGTACACGTGTCAGGCTTCCATGGGGCAATAATATTACTTTGTTGTTGTAATACAGCCTTTACAAATTCACTCAGTAAAAACCAAGCTAGATGGAACGATGTTCTTTGCTCTGTGTCATGATTTCAGAGAAGTTGCTGATACTAGAAAAGCCATCGAATTAGATGCCAACATGATACTAATAGCTCTCATTTTTGTCTTATTTTATGGACATAACCACATCCTGTGTCTTCACATTTCAGTTGCTTGCAATTTTCTGAAACTTCAGTAACTTGGAATAAAAATTTCCAGGGTGCACATCGCAGATGTTCTGACCCTGTTTACTTCAGAAAATGTCGTCCCAACATGGCTTAGCTGTTTCTGAAAAGGAGGCTGAAGAAGAAACCTTAAAAGCTTCTGCGATACCTTCTTTACTGTGCCTTAGTGTCTCCAGGCTTTGTTAGGAATGGGTAACATATAAATGTACTTTTTACCATCCCTGAGAAAATCTTTCCTAGGTTATCCAAGTTGTAACCTTTAAAAAACACATACATGCTTAGTAGGTAAGTATTTCTGAAAGCTTTAAGGAGTCTGTGAATGCTTATTCCCCTCATACTAGGAATTTTCAAGAAGGGCAAGAGGAATGACCCTTGTAACTGAAGGCCTGTCTGTCTCACTTCAGTGACTGGTAAAATTATAGAGATTATTCTGGCAGGTATTGAAAAACACCTGAAAGACAGTGCAGTCGTTGGTCACAGCCAGCATGGGTTCATGAGGGCACCTGCCCCGGGACAGCCCTGGGTGTACCTAACAGCATGGGGCACAAGAGGCTGGAAAGCTGCTCCACAGAAAGGGACCTGGGGGTCCTGGTCAGTGGCAAGTTCAATGTGAGCCAGCAGTGCCCTGGCAGCCAGGAGAGCCAAGCATGTCCTAGGGGGCATCAGGCACGGCATCACCAGCTGGGCAAGGGAGGGGATTGTCCTGCTCTGCTCTGCACTGGGGCAGCCTCACCTCCAGTGCTGGGGGCAGTTCTGGGATCCACAATATAAGAAGGATATTAAACCATTAGAGAGCATCCAAAGGAGGGCAACCAAGACAGTGAAGGGTCTCCAAGGGGAGCCATATGAGGAGCAACTGAGGTCACTTGGTCTGTTCAGCCTGGAGGAGACTGAGGGAAGACCTCATTGCAGTCTGCAACTTCCTTGTGAAGGGAAGAGGGGCAGACACTGCTCTGTCTCTGTGGTGACAGTGACAGGACCCAAGGGAATGGCCTGACACGTCAGTGAAGGTTAGGTTGGGTATTAGGAAAAGATTCTTCACCCAGAGGATGGTCAGGCACTGGAATGGGCATCCTAGAGAAGTGGTCATAGCAGCAAGCCTGCCAGAGTTCAGGAGGTGTTTGGACAATGCTGTCAGGCACATGGTGTGACTCTTGGGGCTGTCTTGTGTGAGACCCAGAGATGATCTCGATGGTCCTTGTGGGCCCCTCCCAATTCAGAGTATTCTGTGATGATGTTTTGGTCAAGGGTGGATGTAAAATTTACAAGAGTTGAAAAAGACAGTGAGATGAGAAATTTGGGGGCAGAGACTCAGTCTGTAAGCAAGTAAGAAAGAGGAAAGAAACTGAATAACAAAGTGAGAGAAATAAGGATAGATAGAAAATAGGGTAAGATAGATAACACCAGATAAGGCTGGAAGATAAGATGAGAAGACACATAGATGGAGGGGTGGATATGCTGGAAAGGATGAAATAAAGGGGTCAGTCTTAGGAGAATGACAAAGGAGCAGGAACCTGTAAGAGCACTTCCTTTCCTTGTGCTCCGGTCTGCTTAAGATTGTGGCTCTTCCCACCCTGGTGCCAGCAAATACCAGTGAAAATCACTTACTTAAGCATGTACCTCACCTCCTTTAACTTGGCCCTGCTGGCAGCCTGTGGTTCACACCTGTTAGCTAAGATAGCAAAGGTCTGGTCTATCCCTGCTGATACCATGAATCATGGCAGTAGTTACATGATGGCACATAATGGTATTCCTTTGTGTGCTTTTCCAAAAGCTAGGAAATTGCACATAACAAGTTAGAAGCATCTGATGAGCACTATAGAAAAGTCTGTAAAGAAATTAATCATTCTGCCTTCAGAATAGAGCTGGAATAATGTGCAGTAAACAAGGCTTTTAGGGCTATGCATCAAATAAAAAGGGCGAAAATAAAATACTGAATGGCTGCTAGCTAAGTGATTTTGTCCTGTGTTCTGAATGAGACACTGTCCCCACGGAGAACTTAAGACTGGGTTTATGCAATTGAGGATGTAATGTAACAAGTGGTAAATTCTGAATCTCCTTGAGGCCATCAGAAGAAAACTGAATGTCTTTCTGAAATGTATGTATTAGCCAAGTACTAGCTGTACTTTTATTAAAAATACAAGTTCTTGAGCACAGTATGTTCAGTCCCCTACCGGAGGGAAATATATGTCTGGGATTATGCAAGAGGGCAAACTAGATTTAATCAACTAGTTCCGAGGGGTTTGAAATTATGCGAGACACATACACAAGCAGCTGGAATTAAATTCACACAGGTTTTGGTGTTGGTCCCCCCAGTCTGGATACATTGTTTTCCCACTCTAGTGGTAGTGTTGTGGATATGTAATAATTTAGAGAAAGAGGATCTGGTTGTGAGAATTAGTTTGAGTTGGTACAATTGTCATCCAACTGACCTAATCCACTTAAAGGGAAAACTCTGCTGTAGACAGTGCCTAGCCTCCCTGGTGTATCAGCATCAATTAGCAAAGTAGTCCTGTCTCTTCCCCTGGGCTCTCAGAACTGGGTTGTCAAAGCTATATTTGGAAAAACCCAGCCTGAAGAGTGTTGCTGGCTTTAAATGAAGGGCACAGATCTAGCAATGAATGAGTCCATTGGGTGTCAGTAACTTCATCCTTACACGAGGTACACTCACCACCATAATACACACAGTCTGTTTCTCTGCACAGCTGAAAATGGCTGTGTTTTGCTGTGACTGTAGGGTGTTTACAATAGCTGTCAAATCAGCATGCTTTCCATATAAAGCACGCTGCTGCATGGCAGAGGGGCACCGTGCAGCAGCACTGCAGTGCCAAGCACATCCCAGGGGGTGGGTACCATGCTCTGCTTCGTCCGAGGGGCCTTTGGCACTTGGTGTCCAATGCTGTGGTTAGGAGACCACGGGCACTTGGAAAATACCACACAGTTGTGCTGCTTCCTGTAACACTTGCAGTTTCTGAGTGGTGTCACTGGATCCTTAAACCTGTATCGGGAATCCACCATTGGCCTTTACAAAGTAAGTAATACTGGCTAATACCTAATCTAAGGAAGTATATTTGTTGGGGAATTTTGTTTTCATTGTCAAAGACATACAGAATCAGTTTTCGGGGCTCTTTGAAGCATACTCGTGGTGAGGTGAGCAACTACTCCTTTGGTTAGATAGTTGTTTGCTGCCAGAAACAATTAGCTTGGGTTGACTCCTAAAAATTGTACATCCTGTGAGACCATGGTTTCTTTAATAAATACAACTTGCTAGGGTTCTTTTTCCACATTGCTCCTGATTCTGTCTCACATACTTCTGTCGTCCTTTCCTTTACTAGAACAGCCCTGTTTCTTTCTTCCTCCCTTTCACAGGCTCCTTCTGGGCCCTGCTTGCAGGGGTCATAGAGCACTTCTCCCTCCCAGGGGCTGATGGAGTTTCTACTGAGCAGGTATATTTGCTGGTCTAGAAACAAGAGCTTAGTCCATATCTCCTTGTCTTACACTGTGGCCTCTGACAGCACATTTCTACAACCAAATAACTATGGCTTACTTTTTTCAGTATGTACCAAATTTGGTTATATAACATCATGCAATACACAGCTTTGGGATGGTGATAACAGAATTGACATGTGCCCAACCAAGTCAGAAAATACAACATAAGCTGGAGCAGATGATACCTCCTTGTAAAGCGATACACAAATCCACCTACCTGTATGTAACTAGAGAAAGACACTGAAATTTGTTAGTTCTCAGCCACAGTGCATTCAGTACCATTCTCACTTTTGATTCAGAGGAGGAGAAAGTCAATGCCAGCACATTGGACTTGAGTCCTAAAGCTCTATATGTAATATTGCAAGTCAGACTAAAAACTGAGATATTCAGAAGACTCCTGCCCAGGACGCATCTCACATAGCACCTTGTCAAGTCACAGCAATTCTCAACACGTTTTAGTTCAGGGAAGAGGAGACAGAATCGTCTGTTTCAAAGGGAAGGAAATGGGTACCCTCATCTCCATCACTCTGCCAGATTTAATGAAAACAGTAAGAAATACCATCAAAACAAAGCAAAAAAATTTCTTGACTTATACTTGGATATTACTGAATGCAGTGGAAAATTGATGATTCTTTACTTCTCTTGAAGGTTGGGGCAAGGGCAATAAGGTTGGTATCAGAATGCCATGTAGCTGTCTGCCCTACCTCATCCCTATCCTTGATAGCAAAACAAAGTGAACAGTATATTGGGTTTTGTTTGTAACGTGTCCCTATTCATAAAGTTTTCTTGTGACCACATGAACAGGTGGAAAACATGATCTTGTGAACACATACTTGATTTGTTCCATAACGAAATCAAAGAGAGTTTACAGCTAACAGAGGTGGTGCTAATCAAGAGAGTTGTTCTTTGGCTGTCATCTGCACCACGAAACATAAGGTTGGCGGCCATACAGGAAGGGTTCACAGACACAGAATACTCTCCAACTGAAGTTAGAAAAACAAGCTTCCCAATCCCCTGGGTTTATGTCTCCTAAGCCAGGCCAACAAATTGACTGTAGGCTGTTTGGTGACCATCGTTTTCCAAGATGAGTGTAGATTGTGGCCTTTCCACAGGAAGTCCTGGTTATTTTTATGGGAGAAGATCTTTGTGGTAAATGGAGTTGGGAAGGTATCACCCACGTACCAGGATCATGGAATGGTTGACATTGGAAGGGATCTTGGGGGATCTTATAGTCCAACTCCCTGCTTAACAGGTTCAGCTAGAGCAGAGTACCAGGACTGTGTCCAGCTGGGGTTTGACTATCTCCAAGGATGGAGAAACCACTGTGTGATCTCTTCCAGTGTTTGATCCCCCCTTACAATAAACAAAGCTTTTACTAATGTTTAAATAGAATTTCTTGCATTTCAGTTTGTGCCCATCCAGTCGCTGGATACCCCTGAGAAGTTCTGAGATTCCACTTCTTTACACCTTACCATCAGATATTTACCTGTGCTGATAAGGTGTCCCCTCTCTTCTGCAAGGCTGAACAGTCCCAGCTCTCAGCTTTTCCTTGTATGACAGGTGCTCCAGTCCCTTAATGATCTCAGTGCCCCTTTGCCTGGACTCTCTTCAGTATGTCCACATCTTCCTTGTACTGGAGAGCCCAGAACTGGACAGAGTACTCCAGGTGTGGCCTCACCAGTGCTGAGTAGAGGGACAGGATGAACTCCCTCGACCTTTTGGCAGCACTCTGCCTAATGCAGCCCAGGATACTGTTAGCTGCCTTTGCTGCAAGGGCACATTGCTGGCCCATGGCCAGCTGCTTGTTCACCAAGTCCTTTTCTGCAAACCTGCATTTCATCCGGTCATTTCCCCTGCCAAAGTGAATCTGAAGCTATTACCAGGAATTTTTTCTGCAAGTAGATACTAAACATAACATTGGCATGACTGTATCAGGTCAGGCCAGAGGTTCAACTACTCCTCCTCACCAGCAGTGGCAAAGAAGTGCCTAGGAAAGAATGAGGCCAGGGCAGGTGTGTGTCATACTTCTAAGGTTAGGACTTAGCTTGGGGACATCCCAAAGTAGAGGTAGATTCTGCTTGCATAGTAATTCCTGGTGGATTTCTCCTTCATGAGCTTGTCTTGACCTGTGTTAGAGCTTTCATCATCCACAATATCCTTTGGCAAGGAGACCCACAGGTCTCCTTTCTGCTGTACAAAGAACTGCCAAATTCTCTATGTTCTTGATGCAGCTCTTCTTAAGCCACACTGATGCACCTTATTCTCACTTTGGAAGATGTAACTTACTGCTGATTCTTACTCATTCCCCTCCCATTACTGATTTTGCAGGTATCTGTCACTGAACCAGTTCCGTTCCTTTCATCATTGCTCTTGCCTCTCTCTGAACTTCTTACAGTTCTTTTTAAGATGAGCAGGCTAGAACAAATAATGTGCTTTGAGAAAAATAGCTTAGCTTTAAAGGCAATGTTGTAGATGCAGTGTTTAAAAAAACCCTCTCCACCCCTTGGTCTTTCACTCATGTAATTATATACATTTTCATAGAAATACAATGTTCTATTTCAGGTGTTTTGTATTAACCTGATTTTGTTATCAAAGCTCAGTTTCCATCTCATGCCTGTAGGGGCTGGATTTTATTTTCTGAATGGTCAGCATCTCTGATAAATGCATGGTTATATATAATAGCAGTAAGAAGTGTAACACTTGTCTCAGGTCCTTGCAGAGATGTCGGTGTCCCAGTCTGAATACAGCACAGCCAGCAAGTGTGCCGTTCTAGTCCAATATAGATATATAGATATATATATCTATATATACATTTCATTTTGCTTGCCAGAGACATCCTTTTAGCTGGCAGAACACAAATCTTGCTCTGCTGGTAATGCTAGAAGCTGAAGAGCTTGATTGAGAACAGATTTTTTTTTTAGATTATGTTCCTTTTGCCTAAGATAAGTGCATTGCTCTTGATTAGATTTGAGCGTTTAAAAACTATATGATGCCTTATTTAAATCTTCTGCTCTTAATTGTTCAGTGGAGTGCAAGGGCTGAATAAAAAGAAAAAGACTTTGCAAAGTCTTGGACGGTTTAATTTGGCCTTCATTGTGTACTTAAGATGCAATTTCATGTTCATTTTAGTAGAAGAGTCAACCTATTGTCTCCAGACTCGCATTTGGTAGCATCAGGGTAATTTGAAGACTACAGTTTCTACTGATTAGAACATGGAAATGAATTATTTCTGTTCATTTATTTCATTTTACCTCACAGTATGGTGCATGCATCCTTGTTTTCAAAGGCATCCATTCACATAATAAAACATAGCTTGATTGCTTAATATTTTCAAGGATGACATGCATTACTTCCCTGGGGATTTGTTTCATGCTGCTATGCAGTAATGATATAAATCACAGGGCAGATTCTCTGCATGGGTAAATTATCATGGCTCCATCATACCAAGGTCTGTATGTCTTATAAGGTAGCTAGGATGCTAATTAAAACCATTTTTACCTTGACAACTGAAATTAGAATGCTTTCTGTGCTTAAATGTGAGAACGAAAGAGCATAGTTTTCACATTAATAGAGTTATTTATCTTCTAAGGAGCTGCTTCATGTCTGTAGTTTACCCAATTTGTTGGCTATTTTGTAGATAGGTATGCCATGGTCTGTTTCCATTTTCTAGTGACATTTCTTGCTCATTTTTTTATATTTGTGTACAGAGAATTGAACATCACAATTAAAATGCATCTGCCGGTTGTTAGGACAACTGTGCATTTGTCCTAAGTGTAATTAGGTGGATAATTGTATCTAGAGAGATACAGTGAGCGACCTGTTTTTGTCTGTTCTGGAGAGACTTCTTCCTGGCTGCATGAGATGCTGCTCCCCTTGCTTCTGTTTAGGCAAAGGTAATAAGCAGAGTTAAGGACTAGGCAATTTCGAGGAACTGGACAGTTGTACTATTTTATGATACTGAGAAGTAGTTTTCATTATCACACCTACTACTTAAGGGGAATCTTTGAGAAACTGCTGTCATAAGAACTTGAATTTTAGTAGGTAATGCCTGCAAAATAAATATTCTTTAACATACAAAACCACTGAAGATTTACTAGTAATACTTTCTAAAGGTCTGGGGTTTTTTCCTTAATAGACATATACTTTATGTTCGTTACGTTAAATATTTTGGATGGTATCAGATGTAAAATGTAAAACAGAATGTAAAACCTGCTTTGAGAGAGGGCTATTTTAAGGTTTGAATGTATGTATTGACTACAGTTTTTAATTACATTCTGTCTGTTTGATCCTGGGTTGGTGTGGCTTATGAGCTATAGTAAAACGGCATAGAAATAGAAATATACAAACCAATACTGCATGTTAAAGTGCTTCAGATACTCCTTATAGCATATCCTCCAAGCCTGAGGAGCCACAAGCCGTGCTGCTGGGGCTGTTTGGGAGGTGCTGCTGCAGAGGGGATCTCTTGGTGTCTCAGAAAGAGAGACACAGAGCACCCAAAGCAAATGTATGAGAACAAGAGAGCTCCAGGTTTCTCTTCCCAAACTAAGCACCATTTCCCGGTATTTATCAAAGCACTTCAGGCTGGGGCTTTGCTACTGTTGAGCAACAGGGGTGTGCCTTTCTCTTCCAGAGAGCAAAGAGCTGCAACTCAGTCATTTTCCATTGAAGGCAATTCAGTGGAGAGGCTGGAGAGGAGGTGGAGCCCTGGCTCTCACCATTGCTGGCACGGCCAGCTCTGCTGCACTTTCAGCTCTGATTATGTGTCACACTTTACTCTAAACCTCTGTAAAACAGGGATGAAGCTACTAATCTACTTCATCTGGGGTTTGTGGAGCTTAATTAATATCTGCACACACTTTCAGATGATAGACACACTGTAAGCACAAAATCTTACTTATTCTAGTTATATGTCTAGATTCCTTTATTCATGTGGGATTTGGGACCACAAATTATTTTGGACAAAGTACTGCAACTGTTCAGCACAAATGATGTGCTTTACAGCTTTGAGTACCCTTATGTCCCTAAATATAAGTAGTGCTGCAAACATTATTGCGATGGGAGTGGGATTTAGGAGGCCGATCTGCAAACTGTTTCTTCCTCTAGCAAGTATTTTTTTTCATTAGAGGAATATGCTGTGCCTGTGTGGTGTGCCTTGCCCTCAACTGTATTGATAAATTCTTATAGTGGTGCTGTGAAGGACAGAGTAAAACAGAAGCAAATGTGACTCTGACAACCTTCTAGCACAGCCCTCTCCTCTTCCTGGGGATAAGATATGACAACGCCTGCAAAAAATAGCTTTTTGCAGGGAGGTGGGAGGGTGCTTCCTTTCTCTGGCAGTGAATGTATCCTCCTGCTCTGCAAATTCAGTGCAAGCAGAACACCCTAGTACCAGTACAGTTCTGCAGTTTTTCCCTGGTGAGAGGGGGTTTGGATTTTAAGGGAGAGATGACAGACCTAAAGGTAGAAGGTGCAGTAAAGCAACAGTCATTACAAGCAATTCCAAAAATGGAGCAACCTTGAACAAAAGTGCACATTTTTTTTCTTTTCCTTCCTTAAGCAAGTAAGTGACAGTCAACAGGAGATTTAAGCCACCCAGAGGAAGACCAGTGACGTCTTGTGCACTGCAGCTTTGAGAGCTACAGACACTGGGACTCTCTTAGGTCTGCCTAATATGGAGTGCACAGGAAAACACTGCAAGGGTGAATTTGCTAAGTCCTAATATCCAGCAGGATATTTTTGGACTGCTCTGATAGTACAAAACATTTAAGCATTTCAGCCCACCTCACAAGTTTCCCCTTGATGTCCCTGTATGCTGTGAGCATTTTTTCTCACTACTTTTTTTTTTCTGTTCAATGCACTGCATTTCTCCAGTACATTTGGAGAACAGGCAGATGGTGATATATAGGTGCGTAAGAGAAGGGAAGGGGAAAGAATTGGAAGGAACATAGAAGAGACAGAAAAAAGCATAGACTGCTGCTTACTTTAAAAATACCAAGATAAAGCATTGACCATTCAGACACAGTTAAAATCGCTTTTTTCTTCTTCCGTTAGCTGCTCAATAGCATGTTTCTTCCTTTTTCATCTCTCTCCACCTTGTAGATTTCTGCAGGACGTGAACCCAACTTTGATGGCTTTTTTAATACTATTTATTTGCTATTTTATCCAAGAAAGATAAAATTCACTAAGAATCTTAAGTGCACTTAGGTCAGAAGCTTGTTCCGGTGGTGTTGAGGGAGTATCTGAAAACAACAGAACAAACAATCCAGGACCAAGAAACTGGGAGGAAGTCCTCAGCCCTTTGGAAAACTCAAGTCCTGAGGCAGGAACTTACTATACGTTTCCTGTTTGCTCTTTGTGACATCTAAACTTGTGCATTTTTTACGTGCTGAAAACATTCCTCTTGCTCCTTTCCTCTTGTCCTTCCTCATGCTTGTATAAAGCTCTAGTCTATCAATGAGCTGCTGTTCAATATTCCTAATGTGACTTTTGCCTGTTTTTGCCAAAGTAGTTGAGAGAATGCCTGGCTGGAAAAAGATGGAGTGCAGGAGGGAAGCCACAGGGAGATGAACAACCTGTGATCCTCAGGGATGGGCAAAAGAGAGCTTGACTTGTCAAGGTAATAAAACACAGACTGGGAAGGGATACATCTGCTCTCTGCAGGTACATGTGGAAGCAAAGAGGGAATGCTGTGGGGAGAGGAAAGCTGCATTGGCTAGAGCAGCCAGCTTTGCTCTAAGTTGCTGCTGCAGATGGAAGAGGGTTCCCAGCCACTGGTGCAGAGAGGTTCTGAAGCAGCCTTCTGGGTTATGATGTGGAAAGAACAGTCTCATCCCTCTGATACTTCAGCTTGATCAGTTTATGAGGGAGAGACTGGATCACCCCAAAAGCAGGACTTTACCAAACCCAAATTAGTGGTTGCCCAGACCACCAGTGACTGAATTAATAATGTACTTACCTGTGACCTGAAATGCAGAATATGCAGCTAAAAATATTTTGCAGGTCTGCCAAAATGAAGAACTTCTATTCTCAGAAGCATTTTGTAATTATTTTGCTGTTTATTGTTTTTTAAATTAGAGGTGGAATTTGAATGTTAGTAGGGCTTCCCTGGGATGCAGCCCTGACTTCCATTTTTTACATATATTTTTAATGAGTTGTCGAGTGTCTAGTGTGTCGTGAAGTGGAATGATGGATGTAGCTGGACTCAGGAGAGTTGCATGGAAATTCTCTTAAACAGCATTGTGGCAGCTCAGCTCTATTGACAATAACATCAAGTCGGGTTTAATAGTGTAGTTCTTGATTGAATGAATCCGCCCTGTAGGAAACAGTATGACCTTCCTGTGTGTGCTCAAGACAAAAAAAATCAATGTTAATCCCTTGGGAGGAAAAATACAAGATTAATGGAACAGTTGAGTGAGTCTAATGAGAATCAGATGGCAAGAATGTTAATTTGGAAAGAGATACTCATATAAGCTGTCTGAAGGTATAGCATGGTAGTTTCCCTGTATCACCAAATGCCATGTATTCTTAGATGTATATCTGCCAGATGTAATTTAATGGATTTGCACCTCTTCTCTATGGCTTCCTGACAGAACAACAGGGGATTTTCAAGCTAATCATCTTTCAGTGGGGAGATTTATGACCAGTTAGCCGATCCTTTCTTCTGTCTGGAAGGGCATGGACTGGAGGCAGTCATTGGGCACCAACTGGGAGCTTCTGAATCAGAAACAGGCTGGAGCATCTCTGTCTTGTGGTTGCTCTCTGGAGTCTTGCAGTTCACTGGCATTGTCAAATACGACGTTTGCCTAAGTCAGTCCTCATTACTAGTGTTTTTGGAAGTCAGATAGGTAATGCTTCCCTTCATAGCCATTAGCTGTGTAAGGAATAAACAGATCAATGGACTTTTATACTTCCTCGTTGCTTCTGAGAGTCTGAAGCGATAATTTTGATTGATGTGGCAAAAATTCACTTTGCCTAGTTCTCAGCCTTTGGAGAGTTGGTCACTCTTTCTACCTGTTGCCCAGAGAGAGGGATTCTCCAGCATTGGTGCAGAGCCCCTTTTGTTAGGCTGCTGCTTTGCATTGCCTTATGGAAATCTCACTCTGTTCTTCCCCTGAAGATACAGAAAGACTGTGGAATTAAAGTGGGTGCCTATGTTTGTGTAGATCACATACTTCTTTAAATTATATCACATGAGGCAGCTGAGTATCTCCTAGTGCATGGCCTAAGGCAGGAAATGAGGTAAAACACATTGACTTGTTTCAGAGAAATTGCTGCTTTGATGTTTTCTTAATTAGCCCAGTTCTCCCTTTGCTTGTGTTCACCTGTTCAGCATTCATTGGAGTAGAAAGGGCATGAAAAGGTCCATTTTCAGCTGAATCACTTTTCAGGCTGTACCTGCTTTCCAAGGTTGTCACCAGCATAAGAGACTGCAAATAAAAAGCAACTGAAACACGAATGGCAACATCTCAGTACTACCAAGCTGTACAGTGGAGATTATTTGTTTATGCTTTTATTTGCCAGCACTGACTAAACAAAGATAAGAATGTAAATGCTGTAGCAGAGCTTCCCAAATGGGATTACAGGGGTGATAGGAGCTAGCACTTAGCATTACAATAATAGGTGCCAGTGTGGAGAGATGTCACTGCCCTGTTGCTCCTCTTTTCATCCTAAGAGCAGAGCAATAAAAGAAGAGGCAGGTCTGTGGAGCTCTATGTGAGATTTGCTTCTTTATGCAGGAACATTAGTCTCTTAGGGTTTTAGGGTTTGATTTGTTAGGTTTGCACTGTGTCAGCTTTGCTCTGATCTCTCAAAATCTAAGCTGTGGTTAATGTGACTCTGAAGGAGGGCCTTGTTTTGTGAGCCTTAGTAAGATCTACAGTAAACCAGGCAAGCTCCATATAAACTCTGAACTAAATGGGGAACAGACCCCCAACTCAGCTAGTTTTGAATGTCAGTGTGCATGGTACAAGGCTAATTGAAATACACACGAAACTGCCACGTGCCTTATTAAATTGCATTTAGACAAGATGTACAATATTTTGAGTCAGCTCGGCAGTTTTCCAGCTGATGAAAGTGTTGCTGATACCTGACACCAGTGATGATATATTAAGTGCTCTTAGTATCTTAGCACACATGTCATGAGGTACATTAGAATCATAGAAGAATTCAGGTGAGAAAGGACCTTTCCTCTGGAGGTCATCTAGTCCCACCTCCTGCTCACAGTGGGGTCAGCTTCAGATATCTGTATTTGATATAGGTAGCTCAGGGCTGTGTCCAGCTGAGCTCTGAGTATTTCCAAGGATGGCTGTTCCACCACCTGTCTGGGCACATGTTCTGATGTTGCACACTCCATGTGAAGAATTTTTTCTTTCTGGCTGCTCAACCCGAATTTTTCTTGCCGTACCTTAATCTGTTGCAACTGAGCACCTCTCAGAAAAGTTTGGTCCTGTCTTTCTTTCAGTCACCCATTAGATAGTTGAAGATGGCATTTGAATCTCTCCTTAGCCTGGAGAGGGAAAGGCTGAATAGATGTTCCTCTCTCAAACTCTTCATAATATCATGGCTCCCCAGCCATCTCAGCGGCCATTCACCCATCCTTCTCCAGTTTGTCATCATCTTTTTGTAAATGAGGAATGCAAAACTGGTGAGAGTGCTCCAGATATGAATCAAATAGAAACAAATACTTAATTTCAGTCTGCTGTGATGCATTACCTGATGCAGCACAGTAAGCCATTAGCCTTGGGCACTGCTTGGGTGCCCTGCTGGCTCGTTCTCACTCCTTGTCTGCCAGCATCCCCAAGTCCTTTTCTGCAGAGCTACTTCTCCCCAGCTGGTGTCCAGCCTGTACAATTGCATGAGGTTATTACATGCCATGTGCAAAATGTCACTATTCAGCAAATGCAGTTCCCCCTAAAGCTGCAGGGAGACTGGGGCACAGAAATCACAAGCAAGACCTATGTTGTTAAGGGCCAGAGGTGAATCACACATAATGACCACTTACAGCAAGTAAAGCCTTTACACTCAGAATAAGTAGAAAATTAAGTTTATTCAATGCTTAAATAAGATATAGAGCTGCCATCTCTGAGTTGTGCTGAGATTTTGTATCAAGACTGAATTTTTCAGTAACTCACAGTGCCCATCCTACCAGAAACCACACAGTGCTTAGGTTTGGGGTTTTTTCACAAGTTAGGCCTTTTGGGAATTCATTAGTCATTGGAAAGCTGTTGGAGGAAGACACCTTTGGTAGGAGGCTCCGTGATGTGATTTTATGCTTTTGTTGTTTGTTCTTAAACAGGTGAGCTGTTAGAATGGGTCTGGCATCCTCTGTGGCCAACAGCAGGGCTACAGCTTCCATTCTGTCGTCGTGTGTGTGCCTCTGTGTACACACACGTACTTGTGGACATCAGAGCTACATGAAGCATAGTGCCAGCTGGTTTTAGCAGGCTCAGATTTGGTTATGAAACCCTAGATGGAAGGAGCATCTCCTGCATCACCTGAAAATCTTGACTGGCTGGGGTCTGGTGCTTTGGAAAGGGAGCAGGTCCTCTAAGGCTGTTTGGGAAGTGGGCTGTGCCCCAAGATAGAGCAAAGTGGGAAGGTATGAGCCAGATTCCAAAGAAGACTTTCCTTGCAGAACTAGCCAGGTGAGGGCAGGAGGGAGGAGTCTAATTTGTTGAAAGAGTGAAGCATTGTTTGTAAGCAGTTAGTGATCCTGAAGTGAGTGGAGTGGGAGGCTGAGTGAGGGCAGTGCTGGGTACCTGAAATGGAGAGAGAGAGGAGTTGACTTAGCCACCCCTTTGGCCCCCACACTACCAAAACCTCACTGTGCAGCCCAAATACCAAGAGATGCTGGGACACTGCCATCCTTGCTTTGGCTCTCGTGTGCCTGGGCCCGTTAACCCTGAGGGTCAGGAGAAGCTGCTGTTCCATATATTAGCACAGCACATGCTGTTGCTGTTCAGTGGTGAACTTACTCTTGTGGTCTGTCTCTCCTTGTGTTACAAGCAACAGGAGCCCTTCTTCTCCACAACCTGTCAAGCCAGTCTGTGTCTTGCAGACTTTAACACCTGCAATGAATATGACATGAACCAGCACTAGAGACAGAATACAGCTGAACCATGGAATTGTTTAGGTTGGAAAAGACCTCTGATACCACTGTGTCCAGCCGTTACCCCGGCACTGCCAAGTCCACCACTAAACCCTGTCCCTGAGTGCTACATTCACACATCTTTTAAATATATCCAGGGATGGTGATACTTCTCTTGGAAGCCTCTTCCAATGCGTGGCAATCCTTTCATTGGAGAATTTCTTCCTAATACCTGACCTAAATCTGCCCTGGCACAACTTGATGCCACTTCCTCTTGTCCTATCACTTGTTACTCAGGAGAAGAGACACCTGGCTACATCCTTCTTTCAGGTAGTTGTAGAGAGTGATAAGATCCTGTCTGAGCCTCTATTTCTCCAGCTCAAACCCCAGAAACCTTACTCCAGGAACTCCTAGACTGCTTCTTGTCTGCTGTGTTGTATTTCCAGTGGACATCTGGTAAGCTGAAGTCCCGCACAAGAATGAGGGATTGTAGGACTTAATCTTCCAGTTGCTTATAGAATATTCTGTCTGCCTCTTCAGCCTGGTTGGGTGGTCCATAACAGACTCCCACCAGGATATCTGCCATACTGGCCTTCCCCTGACTCTCGCCCATAAACACTCAACCCTATCATCACCATCATTCAATTCTAGACAGTCAAGCCTCTCCCTGCTGTACAGGTCTCCCCCACTGCCTCTCTTGCCTTGCAAAGTGAAATACAGCATTTTTTCAGCACGTTTAGCACAACATACCAACCTGGCTAAACCAAACTGGTAGTGAAGGACGATCAAGGAATTGCATCTAAAATAAGTTCTCAAGGTGCTCTGAGATTGTGGCAGTTTTTTTAAACTTGGAGAAAAGTTAGCTTCATCCTTATGTAAATACCCCTCTGGCCATTGTTTCCCAAAGCAGCTAATGGTGAGCAGGTTTGGCACTTCTAATGGGATTGAGAGTAGTATTATTCCCTTGTATCTAGCAAAATATACAGAGTTTCTGAAGATGTCACTGTACTTCATATAATTATTTTTTGTAGTAATGTTTGTGGCAGATTGGCCAGCAGAGGTATTTTCTCTTTGAGGCTGTCACTTGCAGCTCAGCAGAGCACAGGAGTGACTAATACAGACAAAAGAAGCTAGGTCACATTAAACAAATGCCACAGTGAAGCATTTCTAAAGTCCTGTATAATCCCTTACTGCATTGTGAGGCTCAAAGCTTGATGTTGTAGGAGAGCTTATAGATCTGCTAACATACAGCCAGACCCCACAGCATTTAAATCTTTTCTGAACTGAGATTATTTACGCGAGGGTAGTTCAGAACAGGCTTCTGCAGTACAAGCAGATACCAGTTCTCCTTGTGACTTCAGTGAGAGTAAGAGATTCTGCACATATTTCATGCACATTAAGAGCAAAATTGCCTGCAGTATCATCAGCACTGGGTTCATGGACCATTTGGTATCCTGTTTGCCTGAAAACAGTCTTGCCTTGAGAGCAAGAAAAGTAAATAAATCTAGAGAGAGACCAGTAAAAAACCCACAAGCCCTGGAGAATCCCAGGCTTCAGGAGCAGAAACCCTCACCTTAGCATTCCTTCCTCTTCCTGGAATACCACAAATATGTTGACCAAGCAACCTTGAAAACTCAGGACTGCTTTCCACTAATGATAAAGGATTGTAATGTATTTGAGATAGGTGTTAATTTCACATTTCTGCAACTTGAATTTTTTTTTTTTAACCTCACCATAGTCACCAGTGATTAGAAGACTTTCTTAGCTCACAGGTTTTGTGTTCTCTGAGAAATTCTATATTATATATTGTTTGCTGGCTGACACAGCAGATCAGACTAACTTGAAGCATATATAATTTTAACTTATCTCATACTTTGAGTAGTGAAGGGAGAACAATCAAAGGAAGTAGTTTGCAACTAACCCATTGTTTGAAATTAGCTTTCCCAAGCCAGAAAATATAAAATAGCAACGTCAAAAATAGCAGCATCACAAAGTAAAAATGGTGTATATGTGAGATCCTTGAGCCAAAAACCAGCCTATTTTTTATATATTTATTTTTAGCTTGGTCAGCTGTACCAAGTGATTTTATCAATGCAGCTAGTCTCTGGAATAAGAATGCTCACATAATGTAGTGTCAGTGCAGGCAGCAATGACAAGTCATGATACATACATGTAGCATAAATCCTTTCAAATCAAATTCATACAACTGAAATTCTACAATGGATTAAGTCTTGATAGTCTTGCACTAGTCATTTTCACTCTCACAAGCTGGCATCAAGCAGGGACAGAAGAGCAGCCTTGTTGGAATTGTAGCCCTGCTATTTTTGCATACTTTGAACTAGACGATTTGCAAACTTTTTCCATCTCAGTGGTCATAGAGCCTGCCACAGTTTGAGAAGAACCAGGACTGCCTCTCCCTATCTCCTATTAGAAGAGAGCTCCCTTTAGGAGAGACTTCCTTTGCTCAGATACCATAGATGGTGAAAGGTGAAGCCTTTCAAATTAAAAGGAATTATGATGGCTTTTAGGTAACTATGGCAGAATATCCCAGTGCTTGCGGCAAAGAAGAAATGTCTGTGGCATGCCTTTAACACTTCCTAGGCTTGAGCTGTTTTTCTCAAGGGAAGGGGGGTTAGAGGAACAGCTGTGTGGGTGTGGCTGCCCCACATGCTCCCCTTCCGCCGGTGACTAGGACTGCTGCGTAGAGCTTTGACAAGCCTAACTAACCTAACTAGCTTGAACATTGCTGTCCCTCACTTCATGCAACACAGGTATCTCATGCCTCCACAGCTCCCCCAGTATGCTGGGAAAACAGCACTTCAAGAGGTAAACCAGGGACAGGATAAAACGAGTTCTCCCAAAGCAAGTCACTGTGCTTCCAGTAATCCCCATCCAAAGTAGAAGAGGCAAAGAAAGCCTTGAAAGTAACTGCCTTTCTGCAGTGCTGTACATCTTAAATGCTGCTGTAGTGCTTCTACGCCACAAGCAGCAACTAACAGCAGTGTGGTCAGCAGCACTGGCCTCACAGCAGAGCATAGGGGATGGCCAAGGTTAACAAACACAGATAAGCAACCAGTCTAATGCCTTAAAGAGGCTGAGGGAAGGCCACAGAGGGATTTTTTTGTATTACTGTCCAAGAACGTGACAGGGGTTTCAACATCCCAGACAGCATACAGACTTAAAAGCAAAGAAATTTCAACTGCAGTAAAGTAGGTGGGCAGTGCACAGCAGATGTAAGGTTAATTTAGAAATAAATGAGAGATTTTCTAAAAATGCAATGAAAC
>NW_008240122.1:5215745-5218356 GCF_000691975.1 Corvus brachyrhynchos
GATACACTGCATTGTGGGGCTGTTTATCATCAAGAGAGCATGGTTTTTTATTCAGTATTATCTCTGTTATCCTCCATACCACAAACACCCCTAAATCAATACTCATGTACTCAACTTCGTGTGCTTGGCCCAAGCATCTTATGCTTAGTTCCATCTGGAATTATTTTGCTTCACAGGTGATGTTGTGAATGATTTTGCCCAGCCATTAAAAAACAAACCCTCAAGTATGCCTTGGCAGAGTGCTTTCCAGTCTGAGCAAAGCCAGTGCAGAAGCAGGAGTGAAGAAAAAGAAAAAAGCCTGTTTTCAGACTTCCCTAAGTGCAGCAGTGTCACATAGATTTCTCCTTAAGAGAAATCCTGCAACTGTCCATCAGAGCTAGCCAGCAGCAAACACTGGAAGCAGAACAGGGGCTGGGGGAGGGATTTCGTTCTTGTACTGGGCCATATCCTCGGAACAAGGAAGCCAAGTGGGTAAAAGCAAAAGACATGTTAACTGAAGTGAGCTGAACTGTTCCTTCATCAGTGCCTGAGGCCCTCTCAGTTTACACTGTGTTTAATTCAGTCGTTTTGGGCCCCAGTCCTGCACTGATGTTAAGGGGGTGACTTTCTCCGTCCTTGCCATAGTCCATTAAAAACCCCAGACTTGAACATCATGAAAACCAATCTGGTTACTCTGAATTTTTGTTTAAACCAAGCCTGAACAAAGGTGTTGTTATTTAACTTGAAGCTACAGTTTAAGAAATAATGAAAATGCAGTGTTGCATGTGATAAACTCTAGATCTTAGTTAAGCTGTACCCTAAAAACCACAAAATGGAGATGATGCTGAAAATCCTCCACCAGCCTCACCCTGTTGAAGCTACTGAAGTTTTGTCTTCATGTCCTCATTGGAGCTGTAGCTGAGGATTTTAGGAGGTCTGTGTTTGTTTAAAATTGTCTCCAGACTACTTGAAACTAGAGGCCCAGGATCTCTTCAGAGCCACTGGGCATTGTTTTTATTTGTTTTCATCTGTGCATGAATTTCTTTGAAAATACCCAGTAGAGCAATAAGAAGGGATTGTTTTTAATCTTTAGAGATGATAGCATGCTGTTACGCATCAAGGACACTCAAAAAAAAAGCATCAGATAAACTGTACCAGGAGATTTTTTTTTTACCTCCAGGCTTTTCCAAAAATAAAATGCATTCTGCATGGGGCTCGCTGTTGATGAGACATCTATAGGTTCAGTTTGCCATCCCAGAAGCATTAACACCACCGTGTTCAGACAATTTACATGTGTGCGTGTGTGAAAATGCAGCTGGATTCTGCCTGTGCCCAGCACCCCGGGGGAGAGCGGTCATTATCACTACAGGGACAGCTGGGACCTGGCCTTGAGCCAAGACTTCGCTTAATGCAGTCAGAAGATTTCAGTGATACAGAGTGGATTTTACGTTCCCTTCTCTGGGAGAGGGTAGCCGAAGTCAGAGTTCCATGTCCTACAGCCACCTGAGTTTAAAACCAGTGTGTGCATTTTTTGTGTGACTCTGGACAGCACAGTGGCCAAAAGAGCGCCTTTTGACATCTGGGATTTAGACCACATTAACAACAATTATTTGCATAGCTGCAGATAGATGATTTCTCTTGTTTGAGCTCCCTTCAGCAGTATCCTTCCCTGCCTGAATGAGCCAGGTTATAAAACACAGTAATTATAAATCTCATTGACTGCCTTGCATTCAAGGGCGTGTTCCCCCCAAGCATTGCTGTGAAGCGTGTTACCCAGGAGACTGTCCTGTACAATCCAAAACAGAATTATTCTGACCCAGTGAGCTTGTTGGAGGGGAGAACATTTGGGATGCTGACCTGCTGCCTCGGCACAGTAAGTGCATTTTTCTCATTTCACGGCAGGGCAATGCCGCAGTACAACAAGGCCATTGCATTCAAGTATTCTTTTGAGGTATGACTTACATCTCACTGACAACTGCTGGCTCCCTAAACATGCAGAAAGGGAGCCTAGGACAGCAGTGATAATCCAGAAGTCCTGCAGACTGTCCACACAGTTTTAGCAGCTTTCTCTGGAGGTTTGGTTGTCTCAGACTTTTCTGGGCAAAACCATAAATGCCTCAGACAACATAACACAGTATTAATAAAACCCTTTCTTAAAATGTTTGAGTCAGGCTGTGCTCATAAAACACGGTAAGAAGTGCTTAGTGACAGCTGGCTGTTGTGCCTTGCACTACCAATCATGGTATGCTTCAATACCATCCTTTCCCTTGCGATCTGATCCTAGCCAGGATCTGAGCGGGTTCCTTCCTCGGACCTGAGGGGTTTAATACCAGCATCAATCGTAATGTCCTACAGTCAGGAAACTACACAAAGCCCTGTCAGTCACCCAGTCTTGCAGAAGGGCTGTAAAACCTCTGATGATCTGGGGGGAAAAAAAAAAAAAACAGAGAGAAAATAAAGTGCTTCCTAGAACGGTAGCAAACACAAACCCGGCTGTTGCCATCCATTTTCTCAATTACTGTCAGTGCACAAAAGGAACACAGTGCTGTGTGGTAGCCTCGGCAGTTGCATCCTCTGTGCTCAAGTAGAAGCGGGAGATGAGGTGCAGAGCAGTCACTCCCAGCAGGTGTGC
>NW_008240122.1:5218400-5228613 GCF_000691975.1 Corvus brachyrhynchos
TTTTACAAGTACATCATCCCCATCAGGGGCTGCTGCTGCTGTAGTCTGTGTTTTGTTGAGGCTTTGACACAGTAGCAACTGAAGATGCCCCTCTCCTCATTTTCTGTCTCCCGTGCTCCCCAGACACCATGGGTCTTTTCCATGCTGCCTCCCTGGGCATCTCAAAGATGCAGGCTGGTTCATTTAATGTACCGACGCCTATTCCTCCTGGGAGAAAGGCAGACCAACCTCATTAAAATGAAAAGGCTTTGCTAGACTAGAGAATGGATGCAGTGCTGGAGCTTTTATTGCTCTCTAAGCGTTCTGTTCACTCCGTACGGATAAAAAAGACTTCATGATGTTTGTTATTTTGTTTTTGTTGCTTAGGACTCTGGGCAGTGCTAAAATGTATCTTATGTATATGGTTCTGTGTGATTGCAGCAGTTACCACGCTTGTTATGCTTAGGCAGTCGAGTTTTTTACCATTTTGCTGAAAATCAGGAGAGATTAACCACTTAATTGATGATCAAGCAGTTCTCTGGCAGCCCTCAAGAAAATTCATTCCAAATACAGTATCCATCATTAGACTACTGCCAAACTTTGTAACCATCAAAATAACTGGTCTGTAGTGCAGGCAGCTTGGGTGCCATCTAAACAAGAGATGCTCCAAAGAAGTTCTTGGTTGGTTCAAACCTGGTTCAGTCATTAGAAGACATCGCCTTACCGGTTGTTCCTGGAGAGGTTGCAGCTATTTTTTCCATTCTCTTCAATTAAGTGATGGGCTGATGAGCCCATGCCTGCAAGGGAGGTGTGCAGATGCTCTAGGAAATTACATGTATGGATTCTATAGTTGGCAGTCTGTGTAGAGTCCATCCTTTCACACAAAGAGAATTAGCTATTCTCCCCGCACATGGCTTTTAGACAGCATTGCGCTGCTTCAGCATTGCTCAGAGCTCATGTAGAGCCATGTAGCTGCCAAACTGACAGCTCCTACAGTGCTTCTGTGGGAGCAAGGACTTCTCTGAATGAAGTGCAACTGAAATGTTCTGCTGCTGAAATCCCACGTGCTTGTATTTATGTGAGATACCGGCACCTTTTCTCACTACACCTACATTGCTTCTAAAACTAAAATGTAAATACTAGAATATAAAGCTAGATACCTTAACCACATGCCAACAAAAACCATTACATATTTTGGCTAAGTATTTTGATCTCAAGTATCTGTCTGTAAAAGAGCACTGTATCACTTTGGAGTTTTAAACAGTTGCAGAAATGCAGCCAGATTCAGACAAAATATGCTTGGTGCTTGGATGAGTAACATTTTTTTCATGCTTGACTTCCAGAAAGATGGCTGCTATGGAAGTGTCTGGTATGCTTATTACATGACAATTAGCAGTTGTTTCTCTGCTGACAGATGTCCACATCAAAAAGCACTGATTGTCTCTTTTGTTTGCAATTTTAGAGATACCATAATCAAGTAGCTTGTTTCATCTCCAGGAGATGTTGTCCTTTGCACCAGAAGCACAGCCTCACTGCCTAGGCTTATGCCAGGGAAAATCAGATTGTGAAATATTACAGCAGGTGATTTATGTGGAAGTTTAGACCCTTTCTCGCCGTGCAGAATTAAAAATTGCAGTTATTTCTGTGGGTAGAGCTCTTATCCAAGATAGATGAGCAAGCTGTATTTCTGCATTTTGTTTACTAAGGAACTGTTTCAAGAGTGGACATACAGTATGCACACATCGTACTGATAGCATTGCTCATCTGGGCTGCTAAGAAGCAAGAGAAGGGAAAGGAAGAATTTTAAAGAGGGGAAGAACAACTTCACATGAACAGATTCCGGTGAACAAAGTTCACAAATTCTCTCTGCGCAGCTCTAGCGTGGAACGTGTCTCAAAAGAAAGCTTCTTAATATGTCTCAGACAAAAAAGTATTATTCAGATGATTCAGGGGGAAAATAGCTGTTTCACATTAGTGCTGAAAGGAATTCAGTGCAAGCCATGGCCTAAATGAATATTTCTGGCTGTCTTCTAGAGGCCTGTCCTCTAGCCTTTCCCTTCTGCAGCCCACTGAAGTTAAAAGGAGACCTTGCATGAGGGTTTTTGCCTGAGGTATGGTTGTAGAATGATGTGCTGTGCCTGGCAGTGTGATTTTGAAACATTTGCTAACAGGCAAAGGTCTCTGGGAGCAGACATGAGACTGGCAGGTGGGATTTAATAGCAGAGATTTTGTGCAGCTGCCAAAAAATCACAACCCAGATGCTGGAGCTGAACACATGCTGCCTGATAGGAATGATGTTCTGGGGAAAAGAGGAAGCCAGCAAGTGTCTGTCAGACACTGATTCTGAGTCCAGCACTGCCTTGCCTTGTCCTTTTCACAGCACTGTCTGTGCATCAGTAACTGGCTGGGCCTGGAGGTGTACTGCATTTTTTCATTATGCTGCACCCAGAAAGCACCTCACCAGAGGCAAATTCCCTACTTACCGTCCACTTTTCTCTCCCTCTCTCTCTCTGTTTCTTCTCTGCATGAGGTATCTTCTCTGAGCTCCTTATTCCCCTCACACATTCATTCTGAAAGGTACATTTTTATTGTTGCTCTTCAGGGACCGTAGTCTTCCCAAGACATTGATCTTCCTTACTTTTTTCTTTATCTCTGCTCTGTTGGAGGTCAGTTCCCTCCCTGAAGGCACCAGCAAAGAGAGAGCAAGCATGCATGCATTGAAATAAAACAAAGCACAGCTCCAGACCAGTCATCTTTTACCCTTTCACAGCCACCCTGATCAGGAGGTGACTAGGACTAGCACTGTACCCAGGCTCTGGGAGCCTCCACAGACCGACTGGTGAGTGACATGCTCCCACACTCTAGAATGAAAGATCTGGGCAAAGCCAGCAGCCTGCAAACCAGGCCATGCTCTTCACCCTTTCTGCCCAAAGGAGGAATTTCCTAAAAATACATGTCCTGACATACCATTGAGCCACATGGCACAGTGAGTGCAATCCTATTTTCAGCCTGCTCTGCAGGGTGACATAGCTAGTTACACCTCCTTCCAAAAATGGCATGTCAGCAGCGCAGCACTTGCTGGTGGACCATCAGCACAGTCTCCTGTGGGACGGTGCTCTCCACTGGAATTCCCCAGCAAGTGTTGGCAGCTCGCGGCACGTAAGGCGGTGGTTGCAGGGAGCATCCCCAGACATGCTGAGGGAAATCAGGACAGCTGCCTTCTGCCTGTCAGTACCACAGCAGTACCCTGCAGTCTCACACAGGTGGGTTATGGGCTGGGCTGGAGAGAACCACCAAAACTAATTCTAATCTGACCCTAAGAGAAGCTCTCCCAATGGATGTGATGCCTGTCCGGCACAGACCTTTTGCATCTCCACCAAGTAGGGCAACAGTAGAGCAACATTTGGCTTTTGGAGATGATTGGTAGTCTCCTTCCAAACCATGGCTGGTTAGCAGATTCTGTTTTCCCAACTCTGAAGTTTATTGCAGAATCCCAAGAATGTTCCTGTGCTTCAGATATCCCAAAATAACTGCTCTAAGCTCTCCTTGGGGAAAAGCAATCCTTAGAGCAGCCTCTTAATTCAAATTTTTGTGTTGAAGCAGCTGAGCTTGAGGGAGAAAACTTGGCTTTGCCTCTAGTCACTGGCTCCCAGAGGAGAAATGAGCATTCTGGATACTCACGTTAATAAGTTTGTGTGTCAGCTCACTCAGTGTCCAAGGAATTGCAAACACTTTGTTCCCCTCATTTCTGTTTGCTGCAGAAGCCGCCCTCCCCCACGGCCATCCTCCCAGCAAATCCATTAGTTAGCTGGCAGCTTCTGTAGCCCAGCCATCGGAGCAAATCCCTGGCAGTGCAGCAGGATCAGGGCTCCTGAGCACCAGTTAGGAGCTGACAGAGTTGTTTTGCTGGTTTGTTGCCCATTCTCTTCCTCTGCAGTTACCAGGCTTCCTTCCTCCATGCAGAGGAGACAGTGAAGCCATCACAAACAAAGTGATCAGCGATTCCCTGTCACCGAAGCCATCACTTAGACACTGTGAGGGGCCATTTCCTCTCCTGGGGGAACTGCGCAGTCCCCGTATCAGCGAAAGGCTGATATATGCCTGCTGGGGCATTTGGGGTCGCTGGAAGGAGCAAATCTGATCCAGTGCACAGCGCAGAGATTTCAGTCCATTAGCGGGAGGGCTGGTGCTCTGCTTCTCAGAGGTGGATTATCCCCGTTTCCAGGGAATCTGTAGCTCCTGTTTTTCTGTGCCAATCACTTGCTTTCCTCTGTTATGGAAAGTTGTTCTCCATGTCCCCGAGGTGCTCATTATCACGTTATTCAGGCTCTGTTTATATAACTTTAGAAACCACAGTAAAATCCTGCAAGACAAAACTCCCCAGCTCTTCTCTGATCTCTTCTCCAAAGTGTGAGTAACACCTTACTAGAGAAGAACCCAATACATTTCTTAAACCCCTTGAGTTTCTGGGGTGGTTCAGTCATCTCTGGAGAATAAAACTTGCATCCAGTTGTCCTTGGCCTGATCTTAACCTGCAGCAGATGCTTCTCAACTGAGCTCCAACCTGATCTTCCAGGTGATTACTAGCTTTAGTTACGGTTTCCTGTACACAGACCTTGAGATACCACTGCAATTTTACTAAGTAGTATTGTCCTCCGGTCATGCTTTGCTCCAAGATCAAATTAAAGCCTAGAGAGATTGTGGTAGTCAAATTGGTCTGCAGCTGAACTCATAAATGGTGTTTCAGAAAGTGCTCAGGGAACTGTCAGAAGGGAGAAGGGATGGAATGGCTATCCCCTTTATACTTCAACCTTCCAACACTGTTTTTCATAAACAAGCAAACCGGTTATAATTAGTTTAAATTCTGTGCTATTTAGGCTGCTTGTTATCGCAGGACAGGACAGAGTTATAGACTGTAGTAATACAGTAAATAACAAAGTGTGTAGCACAATAGCAGAATATGCTGCCTCCTGGTACATACAACACAGCTGCACAAACAGGGGCGTGGGAACTAGCAAGACTTCCAGGTTTTCAGCAAGCTGTCCTGATACACACCAAGCTGGTCACAGTCAAGAGAAGGAAGCAGAAGTCCCTTCTTGCCAAACAAATGGGAAACATGAAAACATCACAGCTCTCCAGTGTTGCTGGAGCTTCCATTTATGCTGATGTTATGTGCAGTATTTATCAAGTCTTTACCTTCTCAAGGGGTTTCTTTGTTCATTCTCTTTTGAGCATGTAACACAAAATGCAACCTGTAATTCAGCAAAATCTCTTTGTACATGGAGGTTCATGATTTAGGAGAGATCCTGTGTTAAGAGACGATCAGGAAACGTACTCCTTGTGGGATCAGAGGCACTGTAGCAGAATCTGGAGGCACTGGCTGGACCACAGCAGTGTGTTCCTGCCCAGCTCGCTGTGTTTCCCAGCAGCTCAGCTAAGCTCAGCGCTCAGCTGCGATACTGCAGGCGGAGGCTCTGGCTGTAGTTGTGTGGAGGATGTCATTAATCACATGCTATCCCAGAGACTGCCAGTAGTGGAAAACTAAGCAAATTAAGATATTTTAAATACCTCGGCTCTCCTTTCAGAAGACATCTGCTGTAATCTACATTGGCATGCTGTGTGCTTCTGTCAGCGTGTCTTCGCTGCCCTGCGCCCCTCCTCAGCGCCATACCATATGCAGCACTTGCTCTGGTGATAAGTTCTGTGGGACTGAGGCTCGGCAGAGCTGAAACTGTTATCTGTGAGAACCTGTTCATGACTCATAGTCAGACAAGATTTACTCTGTTTGCAGAGGGGAAGGTAACATGCATAGGAAATGGGTGCATCAGCCCCTCCTTTGTTGCAAAGCAGTGCATTAAAAACTGGGGAAAGATCCAGCATTGGCACTGGAGAGATACCTAAGAAAACAGAAATTCCCTATTCTTCAGCACACTGTGGACACTCAGATTAATTGGGTGTCCAGTGCTTAAGCCTAGACATTCCCTAACTATCTGCAGCAACATCGTGTAAGGTGCAACAAAACATAGGCACCTGCTTACTATCAAAATAAGGGCAGAGTTTTTACCCCCCTGGGGCAATGGGGGGGCTTAACAGCTGCCCCACCTTCTTAAAACATTTGCTAGAAGTTAGCATGTACTCCCTGGGTGCAAGAAAGGCAAGTTCTCAACCCTCCTTAGCCTGAGAACACTTAAACCCAGGACTTCTGCTTCCCAAAGCTTGTCCCTTGACCCTGTCCCTGCTGTTGGAATTGTTCCTGAGTAATGACAAATTATTCAATGTGAAATGTATTAGCAGCCAGTGGAGCACAGCAACTGCTTTCCAGTCGAGTGCTTTAGCCAGCAGGTTGCCTGCCACTCTTCAACATCCTGCATGTGTGTTACATGCCTTTTCTCTCTTTGCTGATTGTTATCAGTTTCAGTTCTGCACAGATTTTGAAATACTTGGATGTATCTAGGCTGAATCTCACTAACTTCAGCAAAGCTTTCTGCCAGGGAAGCCATTACAATGCATAGCAGAATTGGGACCTTAGGTTATAAATTACGTGTTCTAAATTGTTATTTATGATTAGTTTGGGACCTCCTTTTGGTGCATATTTTTACAGATGACACCATGAGCCTGAGTCGTAGTTGAATCTCCTGTGTGCTCTATTGCAGCATTACTATGACAACTGCTAAGATCAGGGCTGGGAGAAATCTTTCCTTCCCTAGGAAAAGAGACTGTGAAACAAATACTGGATGTAGTTGCTCTCAGATGTGTGGTTGAGGAATCCTGTTAGGTTTCGTTGCTTACTGTTTCATCTCCATGTAGGTCTCAGCAAAGGAAGAACTGTCTAGAGAATATTCAGCATGCAGCAAACGATTCTGCTTTGCATGAAGCTTAAGTGATGACAATCCAACAAGGCAGAAAAACTCTTCATTCTCCCTAGGCTTGTATGAGCCTCCCTGTGAAGAGATCAGAGCCTCCTGGTTTGAGATGCTGCCTTAGGGTTTGCTTTTTATGTCAATAAATGTTTTATCACATTTAAGCTTCAAACACGGTAGAAACATCCCTGCTAACGTTTGATGAACTCAAAGAGAGACAGCAAGCCTGGGCAGAGGGCAGTGTGTGCAGCACGGCACAAGGCTTCCCTTCTGCGGGGCAGGGGGTGCCTCGGCCTCACAGGGGGCCCGGGCGAGATGCTGCCTTTGCAGTTACTCACTGCCTTGGAAAACACATTGGCAGGCTAAGGGAGGGGGTGTCCCTCTCTTCAGGACTTCACCACTTTAGGTCTTTTCTTTCTTTTGCTTTTTCTTCTCTCCCTGCAAGCACTACCTTGGTGTGACTGATAAGGCGTATCCATGTGCCCAGGTCTCTGGTGGGCTTAAGTCGTCACTGTCTTCACACTCAGCTGGTCTCTCTCCTGATGCCTCCTTGCAGTCTCATTTCTTCCATTCCCTCACACTCCTCTGTAGCACACAAAGAGGCTGCAGTGAAGTTTAAACAGCAAAGGCTGGGCTGCCTTTTGGTGCCTGCAGTACTGGAGCTGAAGTCTCCAGGCTGAGCCTACTGAGTTAAACCCACAGGCAGTGCACAAGTGCTACAAATCATGATGCAATCTCAGGTTTTTTGCTTTTCCCAGCACTTGCCAGTTCCCCCCCACCAGTGGCGTTCCTTCGTTTCTCCTTTCCACATTCGGTGTTTTGCAGTGGCCCTGCCTGCCTTCCCTCTCCTCCCTTCTCCTGCCCCTCCTCTGCTTTATCAAATGCAGCACTTCGGCGTCACTGACTGACAGGGGATGCAGCAGCTTGGGCAGAGGAGGGGGGGAAGGAAGAGGAGGAAAAGCTGCTCTCAACAGCTCTCAACAAAGGAGGCAGCAGAAACACTGAAAGACAAGCTTTCTGCCAGAAGTGAATCCCAGTCATCCTTTGTTAGGGCAGCAAATTAAGATGAGGTCTCTAACTCAGTTCAGTGAGAGGACCCTGACTGCTCCATGTACTCCTACAGTGTCTTTTCAGGGAACAGAGCTCAGATGTATAGCTCAGGTTCACCACAACCTGGACTGAATCAGCAAAATGGGTGATTAGCTACCCCCACGCTGCCAGGCGCTGCGTGGCTAAGTGACAGCACAACAAAATCTCACTTCACTGCTCACAGCTAAAAAAAATCCTGGCTCTTCAGAGAGGCAAAGGTCGTGAATGTAGGGGGAAAGAATCACAGAGCAATTGGCTACTTACATGTCTGTCTATATTCTAGGAGACCTAGGATTTCCAGTGTTAATCTTTGCCATTTTCCAGAAGGACTCTGATATTTCATGCTTTATGCAACAGATTTTGCTTACAACTTATTCTGATTGCTAAATAATTACAGAAGCGTATGTTGCCCTGTAGCAGTGCGGATTTTTCTGCTACATGAGACTGTTATCACCAAATGCCAAATGCATCTTGAAAGGCTTTTTGTAGGGTTCTGCTGAATAAGCACACTTTTGAACGAGCACTTTTCTGCAGCCTGCCCTGCTTTTGCCAGCTGCTGATTACCCTCCTACTAACCACAAGTGACATGTCCATATTACAAATTGGAGTAGACAGTAAGGATACTGCATTTACCTTGAAATTAATTAAATAATGCACTTAAGGAAGCCCAGCAGCGGAGCCTGATTTATTCTGGAAACTTCTTAGGGTATTCAGACAATAATAGGCAGAAATGCTGTGCTGAGCAGAGACAAGCACCAGAGACAACCTCACTTTGGAGTTAGAGTCTCATGCAAAGACAGTGAGAATTTGCATTTAATATGATTATTAAAATCTGTTTGTAAAGGATAGAGTCTAATCCACCTATACAGATTCTCCAAAAATGAGATGACCTTGCAAATACAACAAAAAGCAACCTTCCAGGAATGAAATGAAATGTTTTTCTGGACATCTCTTTCCAATGCAAGCCCTAAAGGAAAGGACAAGCTAATCTGTGCCACCTATTTGGAAGGAGACAATTCCCTGCAGCTCATCAGGTGTTTGAACTAAACATTTGCAAAGGAAGTTTTGATTTTCGTTACTAAAAATAAACTCCAGCTTGTACATGAGGCTTACTTTGTAGTCTTCCATAATGTCTTCCTGCAATATTTTCTGGGAATTTTATGAGCTAACATTTGAAGAGGTTTTGCCAAACTCTAAGGAAATAAAGGCACAGATGGAAATTTCACTACCTTCTAAAAGTGGGACTTCAAGTGTGGTTTATGCTCACTCTCTTTATTAGTGAAAATTGAAAATAAGTCACTTTTTTCTCATCTAACTTAAATTGAGATAAGGCTCTCCTATTCTAAAACAGAAATAGCCTCACTCAAGTATCAGTTACTAAGTATCACGTCACTGAAAGCAAGGGAGTCCAGTCCGGTGTCACCATAGAAGTGGTTTAGGTTCTGTTTGTTTTGCATGCAGGCGAGGTCAAAAACACCTTTGGAAAAGCTTCCCATAGGCACCCTCTGTTCCATGAAATTAAAACCCATCAATTCAGCAGTCCAGCTGTCAGCATAAGGCACACTAAATCAGCAGAGCAGATTCGCTGTCCCCTCTCAGCCTTCATACCCTGCTAGACTGTCCCGCTCTCGCTGTGCCGCAGCCCTTCACCTCAGATGAGCTTCTGCCACAGCTTCCAGCGCCGTCTTTTACAGTCTGGCTTGTACTCTGCCCTCACCACTCTGCCTCTGTTTGCAAGACCCGAGGTACATCTTCAGACCTAAGGAAGAAATCAAATTAATTTGCAGAGGGTACCCTCAGGCCTCCTCGAGTGAGTGAGTGAGTTCACATCCCAGCGCTGTGCAGCTGCATTGGTGCAAGCAGGCCATGAAACGCCTGTGTGTGGCTGACATGGGCCTGGGGTGGGAGCCCTAGGGATGTGCTGCCCACAGGAGTTTGAAGGAAAAACTATTCCCACTCACCTTTTGAGTTGGTTTGGGATTTTTTCACTATTTATAATTTGCTTGAGTTTAAAAATAAGCCTGTCCTCATTGCTCCTTAGGGTCTGACTCAGTACCAACGCCACTGACGGGGAAGGCTGTACTTAGAGGTGTTTGTCATCTTTGGGAGGAAAGTCACTGGGCAAAACCAGAAGTGCCAGTGCTAGCCAGGAGGTGGCAGAGGAGTCAGGCTACCTTTTACACCAGTTTCTGCATTGGTTTGGCAAAAACACAAATAGAATCCGAGGACAGACAACAAAACCCCATCCCAACCTCCATTTTCAGGAGTAAGAGGAAAAAACCCTT